>NC_064621.1:577473957-577776988 GCF_023898315.1 Schistocerca nitens | reverse complement strand
TGACCCCTGGTCACAGGAGAGCCCATAAAGCCTGGTGCCAAGAACACAGTACATGGTCATTGGAACAGTTGTCCAAAGTTATGTTCACGGACGAGTCCAGGTATAGTATCAACACTGATTCTCGCCGGGTTTTAAACTGGCGTGAACCAGGAACCAGATACCAACCCCTTAATGTCATTAAAAAGGATCTGTATGCTGGTCGTGGTTTGATCGTGTGAGGTACGTTTATGATTGCTGCAAGTACACCACTGCATGTCTTTGACAGAGGAACTGTAACAGATGAGGTGTATCGGGACGTCATTTTGCACCAGTATGTCCGCTTCCTCGTGATGGATGATAACACGCGGTTACACCGAGTGGCCATCGTGGAGAAGTACATTGAAACCGAAGACGTCAGGCGAATGGAGTGGCCTGCCTGTTCTCCAGACCTAAACCCCAACGAGCACGTCTGGAATGCTCTCGGGCGACGTATCGCTGCACGTCTTCAGACACCTACGACACTTCAGCAGCTCTGACAGGCATTGGTACAAGAATGGGAGGCTACACCCCAGCAGCTGCTCTACCACCTGATCCAGAGTATGCCAACCCAATGTGCGGCCTGTGTACGTGTGCATGGTGATCATATCCCACACTGATGTCTGGGTACATGTGCAGGAAACATAGGGGTTTCGTAGCACATGTGATTCGGGACGGTTTTCTCAACTTATCACCAATGCCGTGGACTTAGAGATGTGCGTCGTGTGTGTTCCCTCTGTGACTATGCTATTAGCGCCAGTTTTGTGTAGTGTCGCGTTGTGTGACACCACATTCTGCAATTATTCTTAAATTATGAGCATGAGTGTAGACTAGTTCCACAAGAACACGGTGGAGTCCCATTAATGTGACCACAACCACTGTTCGAGGTCAACGTGCACTAACCATTCATAGACAGAAGATGGCATCACTAGCAGCGGAGGATATGTAAAGCGTGTCAGAGAGACTGGCAAAACAGTGCTTTCTTTGTCGTAATACGGAAATGGAGCGATGTACCTGACGGACAAACAGCATCATCATTGGCTTTCAGGCCAAGGGTGGAAGCAGTCTTCGAAACGAGTAAGTTTCTGAACAGTTCTCATGCCGCCATGGTTTAAAAAATATTTATATATATAGCTTGCGTGACAAAATGGCGCCATCAAATGCCGGCTTCCAGGAAGCTACGGTGAGCTACTGGCCGTACTGGAACGTCAGTAGCAAACCACTCTGCAAGAAGGAGAGTGGTCATGGTCTGCGAAACGTTTCGTGGCATTTCCTTAGTGGTATCGTCATTCTGGAAGGCACAACGAGATCAACACAATCACGCATCTGCCCCTCGGGAGCGTGTCCAGCTCTATACTCTCTTTGGTTTTCTTCAGCGTGATGTCATCTATCAGCAGGGCAATGGAACGTGTCACACACCTCACAGTGTACGTGAATGCTTCGAAGAGACTCAGGATGAGTTTACCGAATTCTCTTGGCCGTCAGACTCCCAGAATTTAATCGGCGGGACAACCTCTATTGAGCTGCACGCGCCTTGGATCCTCAACCGTAAAACCTAGCACAGCTGGTTACGGCACAGGAGTTGGCATGGCTGCACATCCCTCGTGGTACATGTTGTACGTCTCGTGCTTCAACATTTGGTTCTTCAGGCATTTGAGAGCCTGTCACACTAATGTGGCAGGACAGTGTATCAAGGTATGCATGTCCCAAATGCTTTTCCGTCGTGGCGCGAAGTATATTCAGCGCGTTTTCACACTAAGCTTTAATAAGGTTATATTATTCAGATTACATGTCGAAGAACCGATGGAGGAAATGAAAGAAAATTTCCAAACAATAATAATAACGCAAGGTGTCCACATACGTATGTTATTGTTCGCAGATTGTCATCTGGGTGGGGTGTAAAACAGTCCACAAAAATTGTTTAAAGGCATGGACTGCAAACTTAACCCAGAATTAGAAAGGAGAGTAACAATATACCTAACATCGAAATTCTGAAGGACAACATAGTAGAAAAAGTGGAATAGCTCACCGGTCTAGAAAATAAGATTATGGCCGAAGCAAGAAAGGTATCAGAAATAGATTGGCACAAGCTGTTCAACAACAGAGCTCCACAGTCATCAATTATCTTCATACCTAAGACTGGTCTGATGTAGTTCTCCACTCTCGCGTGTCCTGCCCCAGCCTCTCTATCTCTGCATAACTAGGGTCGTTTGAACCTATTTGCTATAGTCAAGTCTTGGTCTCCCTTTAAAGATTTACCATCACTCAACACAACCTTAATCTATTACAAAACGAAGATTCCTCGTTTTCTCAGGACGTGTCCTACCAACTGATCCCTTTTTTTCGTGAAGGCGTACAAAAAATTTCATTTCTTAACTATTCTTTGTATCTACTGTTTATTAATTAGCCAATATAATCTGTAAATTCTTATGTAGTGCCACATTTCGAAAGTTTCCATTATCTTCTTGAGTGAATGGATTGTCGTCCCCGCTTCACTTTCATGAAACATTAGACTCCAGATAAAAACCATCAGAAAGCTTTTTAAAATCATAGAAAATGTTCCCTCAATAGAGCGTAAGCAGCTATAGCTATAAAGTGTTAATCTCGATCGCTACAGAAATTTATTTTGGTTCGTAACCGAGTCCGGTATGTAATTTAGACCTTCTTTAAATCGTAAGCACCATGATGGCGGCTAGTGGCGGTGGATTGAGCTTTGCCCGTAGGAGTACGGACTTTCAAAAAATGGTTCAAATGGCTCTGAGCACTATGGGACTCAACTGCTGCGGACATCAGTCCCCTAGAACTTAGAACTACTTAAACCTAACTAACCTAAGGACATCACACACATCCATGCCCGAGGCAGGATTCGAACCTGCGACCGTAGCAGTCGCACGGTTCCGGAATGCGCGCCTAGAACCGCGAGACCACCGCGGCCGGCGGAGTACGGACGTCAACTGCTGCTAGCTTGAGTAAATGTCTGTTGCAATCAAGAAAGTTTTACTGAATTTGACGCTTCGAAAAAGATTTCCTGACACTTCAATTTATGTTCGTTGTTAACAGTTAACACGTTGCTCTTCCTTCAGAAACGGTTTTGCTGCTGTTGTTAGATAGCATTTTACATCTACTGTACTTCTAACGTTGTTAGTTAATTTGGTCCTCTAGTAGAGTAAACCACCTACTCGTTTTGTGTCTTACTTTGTAATCTAATCCCTAGCATTCAATTAATTCAGTTCAGTTACACTCCAATAGAAAAAAATAACCGGCTGTTCAAGAGAGAAAGCTTCAGAAAGTGGGCAAATGAGTAACGCTCTGGTCCACTTGAGACCATTGTGCAAGCAGTTACTCGGTTTGTCGATGAGTGATAGAGTTTTTGGAGTCCTCCTGACCGATATCGTAAGAAAGTCTGTCCAATTGGCAAGTTAGATCGTCAAAATCCCGAGATATTTGCTGGGCCTTGCCCATAATGATCCAAACGTTCTAAATTTTGGGAGAGATCCAGCGATCTCTCTGACCAACGTAGAGTTTGGCAAGCACGAGGAGAAGCAGCAGAAGCTCTCGCCGTGTGAGGTTCGGCCATTATCTTGTTGAAATTTGAACCAAGGATGGCTTATTGTGAAGGGCAACAAAACTGGGCTTTGATGTAGTGCTGTACTATAAGGGTGCTGCGGATGACAGCCAACGGGGTCATGCCATGGAAACAAGTGACACCCCAGACCATCACTCTTAACTGTCGGGCCTTATGGCGGGCGACAGTCACATTATTACCTCACCACTACAGACACATCTTCGATCTATAATCTCATTGACTGAAACAGAAAAGTCTTCAGTGATATTGTTGTTGTTGTGGTCTTCAGTCCTGAGACTGGTTTGATGCAGCTCTCCATGCTACTCTATCCTGTGCAAGCTTCTTCATCTCCCAGTACCTACTGCAACCTACATCCTTCTGAATCTGCTTAGTGTATGCATCTCTTGGTCTCCCCCTACGATTTTTACCCTCCACGCTGCCCTCCAATACTAAATTGGTGATCCCTTGATGCCTCAGAACATGTCCTACCAACCGATCCCTTCTTCTGGTCAAGTTGTGCCACAAACTCCTCCTCTCCCCAATCCTGTTCAGTACCTCCTCATTAGTTATGTGATCTACCCATCTAATCTTCAGCATCCTTCTGTAGCACCACATTTCGAAAGCTTCTATTCTCTTCTTGTCCAAACTAGTTATCGTCCATGTTTCACTTCCATACATGGCTACACTCCATACAAATACTTTCAGAAACGACTTCCTGACACTTAAATCTATACTCGATGTTAACAAATTTCTCTTCTTCAGAAACGCTTTCCTTGCCATTGCCAGTCTACATTTTATATCCTCTCTACTTCGACCATCATCAGTTATTTTGCTCCCCAAATAGCAAAACTCCTTTACTACTTTAAGTGTCTCATTTCCTAATCTAATACCCTCAACATCACCCGATTTAATTCGACTACATTCCATTATCCTTGTTTTGCTTTTGTTGATGTTCATCTTATATCCTCCCTTCAAGACACCATCCATTCCATTCAACTGCTCTTCCAAGTCCTTTGCTGTCTCTGACAGAATTACAATATCATCGGCGAACCTCAAAGTTTTTATTTCTTCTCCATGGATTTTAATACCTACTCCGAATTTTTCTTTTGTTTCCTTTACTGCTTGCTCAATATACAGATTGAATAACATCGGGGAGAGGCTACAACCCTGTCTTACTCCCTTCCCAACCACTGCTTCCCTTTCATATCCCTCGACTCTTATAACTGCCATCTGGTTTCTGTACAAATTGTAAATAGCCTTTCGCTCCCTGTATTTTACCCCTGCCACCTTTAGAATTTGAAAGAGAGTATTCCAGTCAACATTGTCAAAAGCTTTCTCTAAGTCTACAAATGCTAGAAACGTAGGTTTGCCTTTCCTTAATCTTTCTTCTAAGATAAGTCGTAAGGTCAGTGATATTTCCGCTGCGAAATGAGCCAGATGCCCAGCGAAGACGTGTCAGAGGACGTTTGGAACGCCCCAGACAGCGGTGGGATGCACACGTGACTGTCGTCCGCCATAAGCGGAACAATCAGGAGCGGTGGTCTGAGGTACCTTATCTTTTCATAGTAGGACCCCTCTGATTGACATCCGCGACACCCTTACAGCACAGAGGTACGTCGACGATATATATTCTATTCCCAGTTTTGTTGCCCTTCAACGCAAACAATTCCAGCCATACATTTCAGCAACAAAATGCTCTCCCACCCACATGGCAAGAGTTTCTACTGCTTCTCTTCGTACTTGCCAGACTCTGCGTTTGGCTGCAATGTCGCCAGATCTCTCCTTCGTGTGGGTCATTATTGGTAGGGAATTTTGACGATCTAATCTGTCAATGGGACAGAATTTGGCACGACATCTCCCAGGACGACAACGCAACCCCATCAGTCATTGCCAAGCCGAATATGTGCTTAGTGTACTCTTTATTTACTTTCCTTGATAGGTACCTAATAATCTTTTTCCAAAACACTGTCCATCTCGTTCAATCGATCTTATAAGCCCTTTGCCGCCTGTATCAGAATTACAAAAAATGGTTCAAATGGCTCTGAGCACTATGGGACTCAACATCTTAGGTCATAAGTCCCCTAGAACTTAGAACTACTTAAACCTAACTAACCTAAGGACATCACACACACCCATGCCCGAGGCAGGATTCGAACCTGCGACCGTAGCAGTCCCGCGGTTCCGGACTGCAGCGCCAGAACCGCTAGACCACCGCGGACGGCTCAGAATTACAGTTTCACAGAGTGACCTTAAAGTTTCGTTTCTTTTCCGTGACCTATAAACCCCTTCCCAAATATTTTATTGGTTTATTTTACTTTTTTTTTCTTCTACTGAGCTTAATTCAGTGTAGTGTGGGATCCACTTTACTCAGGAATTTTGCAACTTTATTGCATTTCACTTTCCGTTCGGATGCCGTTCCTGTCGCCGCAGGCATCAGTGACCTAAGCGAGGGATGTTGTGTGTGCAACTTGTCTGTGAGTTGTGTAAACTTTCATCAGTGTGTAACTGTATTTTAACTGATTGTGATCTATTTTGTGAGGTGCAGCCTAGCCTTTCCCTAAAAAAAGTTAAGAGCAGCAAAATAAAAAAAAGACACAACTCCCACGCTCGTTAATCTATCACGCGCATTTTATGCTCATCTGCCTCATCTTCTCCTCCCGCAGAGCGTGCTACTATACCCTCATG
The DNA here is from genome assembly GCF_023898315.1 of Schistocerca nitens. Taxonomy (NCBI): domain Eukaryota; kingdom Metazoa; phylum Arthropoda; class Insecta; order Orthoptera; family Acrididae; genus Schistocerca; species Schistocerca nitens. Next base: position 577,770,723 of record NC_064621.1, on the reverse strand, counting down.
TTCCTGATTTCTGTTTGCTCAATATACTGATTAGGATTAAGCTGCAACCATGCCTTCTTCACTTATTAACTACTCCTCCTATTTTATATTCTACAACTGTTAAAGCTGCAAGCTAATTTCAGCACAAGCCTTAGATAACTTTTGGCACCCTAAATTATTTCTGTGCTATCTTCAGAATTTTGGAGAAAGTATCCTGTAAACGTAAGTTTTTTTTTCAGTCTAATACCAGTCGTAGTGTCTGTATTGCCTCTAGATTTCTCATGTTTCTCTGGAGCTAAGATCCTGGAGGTCGGCTCGCACCAGCCATTTCAAACATCTAAAAATAATTATTTCGGTATTTTGCAGGCGTGGTTTTTAAAATTATGATTGCGTAAAACTGACTCCTTTCAGCATCTCTATTCTCTGGAATTAGAATTATTCTGTCATGTGTAGATACTATAAATCACGAAGAATTCCGCCCTATGCACATTAAGAGCAGATTTTTCGAACATTCAGCTTTCCGTTTGGAGTTGGCTCCAGTTCTTCTTGTCTACGGATCTGATTCTTGAAGCTAAAATTCTCCAAGTTTACCTCATGGTTGAATTGATCTAAGTGAATCTAAATAAATTTGAAGACAGTTGTTGCAGGATTTTTGTTCTTACGTTAATATATTTTGTCACATTTTGATCAGACAGTGTCTCGAAATTTTCACATTAACAAAACCAAAAGTTCATTGTTCGCTCAAGATAGAAAAATTCCTCAGATCACATCAGAGGCATCCTTACTACTACTACACTCTGCGGTAATAACCATATACCAAAGGGCTTACAATTTTTCTTCATAAATGAATTTTTATTAATTTCGATTATTATTTCATAAATAAATCCAGAAATAAATGTAGTAATCAGTATGAGACTAGCGTAATTAATAAAAGAAATTTTAAGTGTGCCAAATAATTCGGAATTTCAAACGTTTCTTAGAAAATAGTTTTAACTGGACATTCATACTTATCGATGTTAAGAGGGCTATTCGGAAAGTAAGGAACGATAGGTCGTAAAATGGAAACCACAGTGACAATGAAAACTGTTTTATTTTCAAGGGTTAGCAACACCTTCCAGCTACTTCTCTACACAGTCGCCGCTCAGACTTAGAAACCTGTCATAGCGCTGTTCCAACTTTTCAATTCCCTCGTTGCTGAAGACAGCCGGCAGTGCTTTTCGACAAATTTCTACTCTGGACTGCAGCTCGTTGTCTGTGTCAAAATATTGTCTTCATAGCCAGCGGTTCATTTGAGCAGACATGAACCTCAGGGGTAGCCAATCACGGGCTGTACTGAGGGTGATCAAACACGTCCCATCGAAAACGCTGCAGGAACATCTTCATTGCCCCTGCAGAGTGCGGCCGAGAATTGTCGTGTAGAACGAACCACATGACAGCTATGTTATGTGGATAGCTTGAGGCGAAATCTTTCGCCAGTCCCTCATGCTTGGCGGGAGACGCTGATTTCTAGCCATCTTTACGTTCTCACTGTGAGCTCAGAACTGAAAAGAGGGACTTATGCGATTGACGGGCGTACTAGAGACAGTGCCCGATGCATCTCTGCAAAGCTTCATCAGATTTTCACTGTATTTCCCATTTGGCGACCGATCGTTTCTTATTTTCCGAGCCGTCCACAGTGGCCTAGCCGTTGTAGGCGCTTCCGTCCGGAACCACGCTGCTGCTACGGTCGCAGGTTCGAATCCTGCCTCGAGCATGGATGTGTGTGATGTCCTTGGGTTGCTTAGGTTTAAGTAGTTCTAAGTCTAGGGGACATGACCTCAGATGTTAAGTCCCATAGTGCTTAGAGCCATCTGATCCATCTCTTACTTTCCGAATAACCATCGTAACATCGAAAATAAAGTAATTCATTTTCATAAATTTTAGCTTGAAAAATAACATACTTTCTATAAAAGTATATGTAACTTTTCAGAAAAGCAGCTGAGATAACACTGACCTGTAAAACATTCGAAACATAATACTGGTAACGACAACTACTGTTGATGAAAAGTAATGCTAGAGGAGGATGTCCCATTCAAAACAGTTACCATGACAAACGACAATTTGTTTGGACTACTGCTACAACATCAAAGAATAGTAAACCTGGAGCGTAAAAGAGCAGTAGTGGATGGGAAAAATCTACGGCCGACTGGAATATACCTACATAATGGATCGTAGAAGACTTTAGGATGTGGTAGTTGTGATAAAAGTGTAAGCAGGAGACAGGACAAAATAAGGGATACGGCATGAAGCAACCAAAGGATTGATTAATTTTTAAAGAAATTGTGCTGCCTGAATATAACCTGTTTCAAGTTAAATCATTACGAACGAAATCACTGAGGTTTCGAAAGCTGTCCCCGCCATCATCATCGGGAATATAGCTTCTTATTGTCATAGTTTAAAAATTGAGAATATTTTATTCGCAGCTGAGAACACACTAAGTGTTGCGCAGTGTCGGGTTGCTGCAGATGGCCGGCCGAAGTGGCCGTGCGGTTAAAGGCGCTGCAGTCTGGAACCGCGAGACCGCTACGGTCGCAGGTTCGAATCCTGCCTCGGTCATGGATATTTGTGACGTCCTTAGGTTAGTTAGGTTTAACTAGTACTAAGTTCTAAGGGACTAATGACCTCAGCAGTTGAGTCCCATAGTGCTCAGAGCCATTTGAACCATTTGCTGCAGATGAGGATAAGCTGGAAGGTTTTAGGTATTGCAGCGATTGGGGATGGAGAAAACTTGTTGCTCACCGATGACGGTGAGGTTGACGGCGAGGAGTCGCGGCGGGTGCGTGGCCACCTGGCACAGGTAGGCGCCCTCGTCCTGGCGGCGCACCGGCTCGATGGCCAGCCGCCAGTTGTTGGGGTACTGGAAGCGCACCGACAGCCGCGGGTCGGCGCTGTAGGCGCTGTCGCCCACCGTCAGCAGGCTCACGCGGTCCGACAGCAGCCGCAGCCACGCCACCTGCACGTCACGTCAGCACACCTGTACACCACTCGTCGTCGAAACACCCGAAATAAGTATTACAAAACAACAATGATACTAACTATTGTTATTATACAGGTTGTTTTAAAACTTGTTGACAAAACAGTACTATGGATAGTGTCATCTTTTTGGAAAAGGCCTAAGACAATTTGAACATAAGAAATGGCATTCCTTAGATCAATGGAACTCTGCAAAAGAGAAGAAAATGATAAGAACTGAAGAAATAAGAAAATAACTTGTGGGATTGCCTTAACTAAGAAAGTAGTCATAAGAAATAGGATTGGAAAGAGCACGTATTGCGTATGTCGCCTCAAAGAATCCCTCGACGAGCAATGGAACATAATCCTGTTGGAAGCAATCGTGTGGGAGCACCAAGAAGAGATGGTGTGGCGGGAACAGGATATAAGACGTACTTCTGGACTGGCAGAAGAAGAAGAAGAAACCCATTGCTATGTCGTGTTTGTGCATGCAGATTCCATAACTTGCAGAATCCATCGGATTGGGAACTGCTTTGTACTGCCCAAGCACAAACGACACCCCAACCCCCTCCCCCCCCGTTCCACCCCTACTCCCACTCCTACCTCTCCCCGACGTCCTCACCTCTGTGCTCTGTCACAAAAAGGACACATCAAAACACTGTGCATACAGCATATGCAACTTTTGCAAAAGCTAATAAGTCCTCCAGTCTCATCAACGGGTTCCCAACCCAGAACATCCAACGCAGAGTCAGGATAAGACTGTGTTTCATTACACTTGCTACACTCCAAGTACAATAAATTATTGACTAACTTCTAGGAAGCACTATTTATATTTTGCATTAATTATTTCACTATATTTTCTAGGCCACCAATCGTTCCTGGAGAAAGTGTAAGATGCTAGGCACTGTCTTACCCTTGGTGTTGGAAACTGACCCAAAAATGCGAAAGTATCAGCAATGATCAACGGCATGAGTATGCAGAAGGCAATGGATACTACTACATTAAAGACACGTACTGTGTATGCGAAGAACATCTGGCCTGTAACTGTGTGTCATGATGATCTCTCCACTGGCTGAAGCTTCCGTGATAATTCCCCATTCAGATACCCAGGAGACCGCTGCCAAGGGGAAGATAACCACGATATAAGGATTGAATAAGCAACGTTCTAAGAATGAGGGCGTGGAATGTCAGAAGTCTGAATGGGGTAGGGATACTAGAAAATCTAATATGGCAAATTCAAAGGCTCACTCTACTTATTGTGAGTTTCAGTAAGATGAAATGGAAAGAAGACAAGGATTTTTGGTTAGATGACTGTAGGGTAACATCAACAGCAGCAGAACTGGAGCAGGTTTCGTCGTAAATAAAGAAGAATGACAGAGAGTGCGCAACTATGAACAGTTTAGTGATAGTGTTGTTCCCTTTATATTTGACAAAAAAAAAAACAATGCTGACACTGATAATTCAGATGTGCATGCAAAAGTCCAAAGCAGATGAAGGCCAAATAAAGTATGTTAGGATAATCAATGGGTAATTCAGTATTTAAAGGTAGACGAAAATCTAAAACCCACGAGGGTTTGGAATGCGGTCCTAGGGGAAGGAGTAGAAGAAAGTGTTTCGGAAGAGTGCGACGTAGGTGATATGTTCTTCAAGGATCGCAAGTATAGATGGTATACATGGAAAATATCTGGAGACGAGAGAAAATTCCAGTTGGATTACATTTTGGCCCGACAGAGATTCCGAAACTCTGTAGTAGATATATATAGACTCAGATACAAGACAATAATCATGAAAAGTAGTACGGAAAAATCTGTATGAAAGTAAGCAGGGAGTACAAAGATATTGAGACAAAGAGAGAATACAGCAACATAAATCCCTTAGGAGTAAAATAAATAGCAAATCCTGGAGAGTAAGACGAAATGATTTGCAGGAAAGCTGTGTAGAAATAAAAAAGATATGATCGTTTGGAAGACTGATTCAGTATAAAGAAAAGACAAAACAATCTTCTGTGAAATTAAAAGCAACGGTGATAATGTAAATATTGCAATCATTACTCCACTGTTAAATGCCGAATAGAAAGCGGATTAGTTGGTAGAGTACACTGGAGGGCTCTATGAGGGGGAAAACTTGTCTGATGACGTGTTCGAAGACATAGAAGACGTGTTAGGGATGACATAGGGAATTCAGTGCTAGTGTCAGAGTTTAAAAGAGCTCCATAAGACTTCAGAGCAAATAATCCAGATGCGATAGAAAATATTCCTTTTTCAATTTCTAATACCACTGAGGAAGTGGCAACGAAACGACTGTTCAAGTTAGTGTGTATGAGACTGGCGACGTGCCTTCAGACTTCCGGATAAAATATTATCCTTACATTTCCGAAAATAGGAAGGGCAGACTTGCGAAACTATCCACAGTCATATAAAATCTCATGCATCCAAGCTGCTGGCCAGAATAATTTGCCTCAGGATCACGGATTCTCGGAATTGATTCCCGGTATTGTCCGGGATTTTTTATGTTGCCCTCATAATTTCATTATCATTCGGGAAAAGTGGCGTGACTGTGTAACACCATACCTATAATGCTCTACTCATCTATTTTTTTTTATTTAATATTACATCGTTAAGAACCTGTAAGTGTTTTTGATTGAATAGATAACACAAAATTGTATACTCTTTTCTTTGTTAAAACTTGGATGTCGTAGTTTGTTTCAATGCAAAGTAGTGTATCTGTACTGTAAATACTTTGTCCCATTTGGAGGGAACAAAACTTACTGTATATAATTGTAATTCTGTGTGAATAATTTTTTGTAGAAGTGTCAATATGTGAAAATGTTCTGTTTTATTTAATGTGTTTGTTTGCTGTTATGTAAACTGCTGACCTTCACTTAGGGCTCTTAGTTATTCTGTATGTAAAAGGTGTAGTGGTTCCCCTCGGGAACGGAACTGTGTAGCGCGCGCAAATTGTAGTTGGTCTAGGTGGAAAAGGTGGAACAAGAGTCAGTCGGCGACGAGCCAGCAGTCGGAGATGAGCTACCAAACTGTGCACTGCTATGCAAAGTGTGCATATTGTGCTGATTCCGAGAGAGGCTTTTCTTGCTTCTTTCTAAGGCCTCGGATGGATGGATAATTAGCTGGAACTATTCTGGAATTAGTATCTGTCGTCGACACCAAGAAATAACAGAGTCCAGCAATTCAGTCTGCGAATCCACCTACCAACATGCAGTTGCCACCACGTTGCGCAATCATTGCAATGTAACACTATAATGATGTACAGTGAAGGATCAGCTTAATGGATGTGCTAATGTGCTGAAATATAAGGTAATTTATATTTGAATTTATGTACCTACCTTGACTTTTCCCCTCATCATAACTCCTCTCAGGGTCCTCTCCGTTTGAACTAAAGTGATTACCGAGCGTCCTTACTGAAAGTACGTTAAAACCCAGTTTTCTAATTAATGCCTCTTGAACATAGTAAAGTGAAAGTTAAAGTTAATGTGGCAAGAGTGTGAGTTAGAGTTAATGATGCTTGCTGAAATAATTTTCCTAGTAAAACTGCTTATTAATGTGTTGTTGCCAACTTCAAATTAAAATCTCTCAAAACTGAGGCTTATAGAGTTTTGCTTAGTAAATGATCACTTTACTGCCTGTTGTTAATCTCAGAAAGTGGGTCAGTATCTTACATTAATGTTAATTTTATGTCTCACGGTAGTAAAAGTAGAAAACTGCATAGTAGGAAATTATATGTTCATGATTACTATGTGGTTGTCACTCTTGTGTGCATATTAACAGTATAAAGACCACTTAGTTTGTGTAAGCCCTGAAAGTGATAGCGTTCTTCTGTACGTGTTATAATTTTGCAAATAGTTTTTGTGCTGCTCCAGTTGTTAGCTTCAATCTTAAAACACATGTGTGTCAGAGTTCATTGCACTCGCGTGAGGCCAAGTCTAGGTTCTGTTTGTCCGTTATAGTCGGGGACGAGCCAGCAGTCGGAGATGAGCTACCAAACTGTGCACTGCTATGCAAAGTGTGCATATTGTGCTGATTCCGAGAGACCTACTTTCTTAAACGAGAATGTTAATCATTCCTTTGCCTAGTTAGGCTGGCGGCCGTTTTCTTTATCCGTTGAACAGTGCAGATAGGCAAAATTTGTTTGGTACTGTTCAAATATTTACGTAATTCTGACTTTCATTTCCGGTAAGCCATTTCCGTTAGGTACAACACGGTCAACTTAACAATAATCCTCCCAGAGGGTAACACTGGTCTGTTGTTTTATACCATAATTGCTATAACAAAATACCTTCATTTCAAAGCCTGTTTCCAGCTTTAAGGTTATGGTACAATAGTAGCAGACAGGAGTGTTATAACTGGACTGTGAAAAGATTGAATTGGCAGGGGCTTTGATAACCGTTCAGTTCAGCGCTCCACCAACCAAATACCGTCATCGTAATCATCAGAATAATTTGCAGAAGAATGGGAAAGGAAATTGAATATCAGTTATATTACAGTGTCGGTTCTGGAAAGGTGAAGGCACCAGAGAGGCAGTTTTTCTTTGCGCTTGATAATGGAAGCAAGACTGAAGAAAACTCAAAATACACTCATAGCAATTGTCGATCTAGAAGAAGCGTTTCGTCATTGTGAAATGGTGCTAGATGTTCGGAATGGTGAGAAAAGTAGAAGTAAGGGTAAGCTGAAGCAAGGTGTGAGGGATAAACAATACATACAAGAATCAAGAGGCATGTATAATATTAGAAGACCAATACCAAGCTCTGGTTAAAAAGGGTGTACGACGAAGACGAAGCCTGTCGCCCCTACTGTTCTATCAATACATCGAAGACGCAATGACGGCAATAAAAGAAAAGTTGCAGAGTGGGATTAAAATTCAAGGTGTAAGGATAGCAATGGTAAGATTCGCTGAAGACGTTGCTGTCCTCAGTGAAAATGAAACAGAATTGCTGGATGTGTTTAATGGAATGAACAGTCTACAAGTGCGTTTACACATGTGTGCCTCGCGGGTATTCGGCGTGAGGCTGTACCCTTCCTCACATATAAGTAGAGGAGCCCAGCGCGAAAACAGGTGTTAATGGAATCACTCGCAAGCACATATTAAGAAAAAAGCATGCAACCTACATGCGTGCCTCTACTTCCAAGCGGACAAGCTACCACCATACGTCGATGAGCCGCAAGAAGCACTGGTGTGCGTGGAAGTTAAGGAATTCTGCCACTTTTGATGTGAGATAACCCGTGACGACGAAGCTGGGATGACATAAAAAGATGCCTATCACAGGCAAAGAGGGCATTTCCGGTCAAGAGAAGTCTACTGGTGTCACACATAGGCATTAATACGATGGAGAAATTTCTAATAATTTGCGTTTGGAGCACAACGTTGTATGGTAGTGAATCACGGATAGTGGGAAAACCATAACAGAAGAGAATCGAAGCATTTGAGATGTGGTTCTATACAGGAATGTTGAAACGCAGGTGTAATGGTAAGATAAGGAAGAAGAGGTTCCTTGCAGTCTCGGCGAAGAAACGAACTTACGGAAAATAGTGAAGGGAAGGAGACTGATGACAGGGGGACATTTGTTAAGGAAGCATGGAATAACCCCCTTGGTTCGAAAGGGAACCGCTCAGAGTAAAAGCTGTAGGGGAGACAGAAGTTGGAATACATCCAGTCAATAGTTGATGAGTAGGTGGCAAGTGCAACTCTGAAATGCATAGGATGGTGCGGGAGAGGGATTAATGGTGGGTAGCATCAAACCAGTCAGATGATCGATTAATGAATAAAAGAAATAACAAAATAAAATAAAAAATGGTAAAAGGTAATTCATACAGCTACAGCATCTGACCAACGATGTGCACCACTAAACACAATCACGTCAGACAGCACGACATTGTCTGTGGTGAATTCTCGCACATTCAGGAAGAAGTGTCAGTTTCGGGTGTTATCATTTCCAAAGTGGCTCCCAAACCGGACGTTTATGCCAGCCAATCAGCGGCTGGTAACTCCCTCCCCTCCACTTTAGCTTGTTGTATCATTTTGTCGTTTGTGTAGCTTTCAAAAAGTGATTAACCTTTTATTTTAGTTCGTGGGTGTCAGATCCTCTTTGCCTATATGTGCCTTGGGTTTAGGAATTAGTCTCTTTTTATAGTTGTTATGGCATACACAAGCTAAATTCAGAGTCGTGATTCGTCAAAGCTTATTTGGGAGCGGGTCCACATGTTGACAAAGTTATTTCGACTACGCTAAAAAAGTTTTCCTAGGAAGCCTTTACACATCTTTACTACAGTCCTGACGTCTCCCCATGCTATTCCTTTTCCTAGAACCCTGAAGAAAGACATTCGTGGCCGTCAATTTGTGAGTGCACTCCTTGCTAAAATCATAGTTCCTTAAGTAACCGCAAACATTTTTCTATGAAGGTGTTGTTGTTGTTGTTGTTGTGATCTTCAGTCCTGAGACTGGTTTGATGCAGCTCTCCATGCTACTCTATCCTGTGCAAGCTTCTTCATCTCCCAGTACCTACTGCAACCTACATCCTTCTGAAACTGCTAGTGTATTCATCTCTTGGTTTCCCTCTACGATTTTTACCATCCACGCTGCCCTCCAGTACTAAATTGGTGATCCCTTGATGCCTCAGCACATGTCCTACCAACCGATCCCTTCTTCTAGTCAAGTTGTGCCACAAACTCCTCTTCTATCCAATTATATTCAATACCTCCTCATTAGTTATGTGATCTACCCATCTAATCTTCAGCATTCTTCTGTAGCACCACATTTCGAAAGATACTATTCTTTTCGTATCCAAACTATTTATCGTCCACGTTGCACTTCCATAGATGGCTACACTCCATACAAATACTTTCAGAATCGACTTCCTGAAACTTAAATCTATACTCGATGTTAACAGATTTCTCTTCTTCAGAAACGCTTTCCTTGCCATTGCCAGTCAACATTTTACGTCCTCTCTACTTCGAGCATCATCAGTTATTTTGCTCCCCAAATAGCAAAACTCCTTTAGGTGTCGTGTCTCATTTCCTAATCTAATTCCCTCAGCATTACCCGACTTAATTCGACTACATTCCATTATCCTCGTTTTGCTTTTGTTGATGTTTATCTTATATCATACTTTCAAGACACTGTCCATTCCGTTCAACTTCTCTTCCAAGTCCTTTGCTGTCTCTGACAGAAATACAATGTCATCGGCAAACGTCAACGTTTTTATTTCTTCTCCAATGATTTTAATACCTACTCAGAATTTTACTTTTGTTTCCTTTACTGCTTGCTCAGTATACAGATTCAATAACATCGGGGATAGGCTACAAACCTGTCTTACTCCCTTCCAAACCACTGCTTCCCTTTCATGCCCCTCGACTCTTATAACTGCCATCAGGTTTCTATACAAATTGTAAATAGCCTTACGCTCCCTGTATTTTACCCCTGCCACCTTCAAAATGAAGGTATAAATGTATTAACAGTTGTGACGATATACGATGATATACAGGCTACTTACGTTGTTCCCACTGTTTCCGTTTTCCTTTTGACTACTCCTTATACCATGAGCCAGTTCTAACTCGTATCTGGTAAGAAACACATGTGCAGAACGAAGAAGATGCTCCCATTTTGTTGCCTAAGGGTTTCCATCCCTCTACGACCCGGCCGTCTCTCAATTGGTGTAACTGATTTCTTTGCTCTGTATCGTGATTAGTAACCCGTCCGGTATGGATGAGCAACCTTACCCTAATATTCTCACGATAATGAGGTTCACAAATCCATGTAATTAAGAAAACTCTTATTATAATGAGTGTATGTTAGTCACGCGCAAGATAATATATTACGTAAGTACTTGCGTTCAGTAACACAGCAATCCATGTGTTAGTTTACGAACAGGTAACAAATGCCACTCTTCAGTCTTAAAGTCATCTGAGCCATGACAGGAACGTCTCCAGCAATCGATATGAGAGAGGCTTGCCGCGAGTGCTGTGTGGCTCATGTAATCAGTGGCCAGGGAGCAAGAGTCTCACTATGGGAGGCCACGACGTTGCTGTCACAGATTTGCTCCAAACTTTGTACATATTTAGTAGGCCACGAAAACAACACAACGTCCAAGTAGTGAGGTGCATTACATCTGCAATTCCGAGAAAATCTCTATTATGTAACTGATGTATCTGTGTGTAGATACTGAACGTCAGAGTTGATCGTGTTCGGTCAGAGGTTTAGCTGCCCCTCTGTAATAAAAAAGAATGAGTGAATGGATCAACAACGGACTCCAACGGGTGTCAAGGGACATCCGCCCCGAACAAATGCAACGAAGAAATGAATTTCACAGAAATAAAAAAAAAGTAGTAGGCGTTCGATCAACGCATAACAAACGCCCTTGAGGCGGAACAAAGAAAACGCGAGGCTCAAACAACTCTACCCTATGCTAAACAGGCGTAGCACACTCAATAGGAGGGTGTCTACGTCCATGTACATGACACTTATTCCATCCCCGATGACGTGCGCAGCCCCTGTCTGGGGATACGCTGCGCCCACCGCCTGCGCCGTCTGCAGCTCATATAGAAGAAAGTACCCAAAATCATAAGCAACGCTCCAAGCTACGCACGATCGCGGACTTTCACCGGGAATATCGGCTAGATACCATCTTACAGGTATTCTAAAATCTCTCCACACGACTGTACAATAACACAAGACACTCGCGCAACCCGTTTATCCTTTATCTGGGTAACTACGACCACAACCATAAATGGAGGCCTAAGAGACCAAAGACGCTAATGGCAAGGAACTAATCATCTATGGTCCATAGCAAGCTAACACGACAGTACTGGCGAGCCCCTGAAACACAGCTACCACTGGTAACCCCAGATGCTCGACCCGCCGAAAAACAGGCAACCGCAGGGAAACCGTACTGCACACAGCACGCAAACCAGCCACACACACCCCGTACACTGTCTGTGAGCCGATCTATGACCGATCGCCCACTAATGTACAACAACCGTGAACTGTTGCAGGGACGCAGCAACTGCAGCAAGCCCCGCAACGAGCTACAGCAACGACAAAGGTAACGATGCACGATACCTCGCACTAACATAACCACACCTTGCATGCACTGTCGCAGATAGCAAGCCGCTACTGCCCTTACTACCCGTCTTACTGTCGCAGAGGTATTTTTCCCTTGGCGCTTGCCTTGGCACTTTTTTTCCTCTGCCTTTACAACCGCTACCCTTCGATCGCTTTCGTCCACTTTCTATCTCCTGATGGACCATGTTAATGAGTTATCTTACCCAGACGCATGGATAACATCACAGCCCGCATCCTGTGACTGCTGATTCAAAAAGTAACATGCTATACGGAGGTGACAGTAGAACTTTTGGTTTGGTCACCACGTTGGTGTGGCGTGGAGGGGCCCCATCCTTGTTTTGACGATTCGACTCCAACTAAGGCATAATTTTTAATATATATTTGAATCACCACTGGCCATATTATTTCATTTGTATGATATTTGAGAGGTAGTATAATTTTAAAAACCACGTCTATTTGCTTGAAGTTTTAGTGAATTTCATGTTAATTAAGTACTAATTATTTATAATTAAATTTAGTTATTAGAACTACGCATCATTGAGTTTTCCTGAAAATGTATGCCTGTTGTGATTTGTGAAATCCCTTTTACATGCTATCCGGTAAGGTATCCGGAACAACATCGCACCTCGACGCTTCGAGCTGCAGACCCAGGGGAAAGACACATTTGGCAGTTAACCTGTTAACCTGAGCAGTTGTGAGACGTTACTGATCTGCATCTGCATTTACATCCACGTGATTACTCTGCTGTTCATAATAAAGTGCCTGGCAGAGGGAACAATGAACCACGTTCAAGCTGTCTTTCTACCATTCCACTCTCGAACGGTGTGGGGTTAAAACGAGCACTAAACTTTCTCTGAGCGACCCCTGATTTCTCTTATTTTATACTGATGATCATTTCTCCCTATATAGGTAGGTTCCAACAGAATATTTTCGCAATCGGAGGAGAAAATTTGTGATACACATTTCATGAGAAGATCCCGTCACAACGAAAAACGCCTTTGTTACAACAACTGCCACTGCAAATCACGTATCATATCTGTGGCACTATCTCTCCACTTTCGCGATAATACAAGACAAACCACCCTTCTCTGAACTTTTCCAATGTCATCCGTCAGTCCCACCTGATGCGCATCCAACACCGCACAGCAACACTCCAGAATACAGCGGACAAACGTGGTGTAAGCCGTCTCTTTACTAGATCTGTTGCAGCTTCTAAATGTTCTGCCAATGAATCGCAGTCTTTGGTTGGCTCTACCCACAACATTGTCTATGTGATCGATCCAGTTTACGTTATGTGTAATTGAAATCCCTAGGTATTTAGTTGAATTTACAGTCCTCAGATTCGTGTGGCTTATCGAGTAATCGAAATTTAGCGGATTTCTTTAGTACTCATGTGAATAACTTCACACTTTTCTATATTCAGGGTCAACTGCCACTTTCCGCACCGTACGGATGTCTTATCTAAGTCGATCTGCTATTCCTTTTGGTCATCTGATAATCTAACAAGACGATAAATAACAGCATCACCTGCAAGTAATCTATGAGGGCTACTACATCTACATCTACATACATACTCCGCAATCCACCATACGGTGCGTGGCAGAGGGTACCTCCTACCACAACTAGCATCTTCTCTCCCTGTTCCACTCCCAAACAGAACGAGGGAAAAATGACTGCCTATATGCCTCTGTACGAGCCCTAATTTCTCTTATCTTTGTGGTCTTTCCGCGAAATGTAAGTTGGCGGCAGTAAAATTGTACTGCAGTCAGCCTCAAATGCTGGTTCTCTAAATTTACTCTAGAGACTCCCACCCGAGTTCCTGAAGCATTTCCGTAAAACTCGCGCGATGATCAAACCTACGAGTAACAAACCTAGTAGCCCGTCTCTGAATTGCTTCTATGTCCTCCCTCAATCCTACCTGATAGGGATCCCAAGCGCTCGAGCAGTACTCAAGAATAGGTCGCACCAGCGTTCTATAAGCGGTCTCCTTTACAGATGAACCACATCTTCCCAAAATTCTACCAATGAACCGAAGACGACCATCCGCCTTCCCCACAACTGCCATTACATGCTTGTCCCACTTCATATCGCTCTGCAATGTTACGCCCAAATACTTAATCGACGTGACTGTGTCAAGCGCCACACTACTAATGGAGTATTCAAACATTACAGGATTCTTTTTCCTATTCATCTGCATTAATTTACATTTATCTATAATTAGAGTTAGCTGCCAAATGGTTCAAATGGCTCTGAGCACTATGGGACTCAACTGCTGAGGTCATTAGTCCCCTAGAACTTAGAACTAGTTAAACCTAACTAACCTAAAGACATCACGCACATCCATGCCCGAGGCAGGATTCGAACCTGCGACCGTAGCTGTCTCGCGGTTCCAGACTGCAGCGCCAGAACCGCGCGGCCACTTCGGCCGGCAGTTAGCTGCCATTCTGTACACCAATCACAAATCCTGTCCAAGTCATCTTGTATCCTCCTACAGTCACTAAACGACGACACCTTCGCGTACGCCACAGCATCATCTGCAAACAGCCGCACATTGCTATCCACCCTATCCAAAAGATCATTTATGCAGATAGAAAACAACAGCGGATCTATCACACTTCCCTGGGGCACTCCAGATGATACCCTCACGTCCGATGAACACTCATCATCGAGGATAACGTACTGGGTTCTATTACTTAAGAAGTCTTCGAGCCACTCACATATTTGGGAACCAATCCCATATGCATGTACCTTAGTTAGGAGTCTGCATTGGGGCACCGAGTCAAACGCTTTCCGGAAGTCAAGGAATACGGCATCCGCCTGATACCCTTCATCCATGGTTCGCAAGATATCATGTGAAAAAGGGCGAGTTGCGTTTCGCTGGAGCGATGCTTTCTAAAGCCGTGCTGATGCCTGGACAGCAACTACTCTGTCTCAAGGAAATTCATTATATTCGAACTGAGAATATGTTCGAGAATCCTGCAACAAACCGATGTTAAGGATATTGGTCTGTAATTTTGAGGATCCGTCCTTCTACCCTTCTTATATACAGGCGTCACCTGCGCTTTTTTCCTGTCGCTTGGGACTTTACGTTGGGCAAGAGATTCGCGCTAAATGCAAGCTAAGTAAGGAGCCAATGCAGTAGAGTACTCTCTGTAAAACCGAATTGGAATCCCATCACGACCTGGCGATTTATTTATTTTCAATCCATTCAGCTGCTTCACAACCCCAGGGATGTCTACTACCATGTCCTCCATACGGGAATTTGTAAGAGACTCAAACGGCGGTATGTTTGTACGATCCTCCTGCGTGAAAGATTTCTTAAATGCTAAATTTAAAATTTCAGCTTGCGTTTTGTTGTCTTCCGTTGCCAGGCCAGACTGATCAGTGAGTGAGTGGATGGAAGCCTTCGACCCGCTTACCGATTTTACGTAAAACCAGAATTTCCTTGGGTTTTCAGCAAGATCTTTTGCTCTTTTTACAGCAGCACGAATTTCTACTAACATTTTCCTGTCCTCATTCTCCCGATCTTTCTTGTACCGCGAGTGCAACTGCCTTTGCTTCCTGAACATTCTCCGAATTGCGCTGTTAAACCACGGTGGGTCTTCTCCGACCGTAACCCACTTTTTCGGCACATACTTGTCCAATGCGTCATTTAAAATGTATTTAAATTTTGCCCATAATTCTTCCACGTCCATCGTACCGGAAGTAAATGAAGTCAATTCATTTACTAAGTGAGATGCTAACAACTGCTTATCTGCTCTTTCTACTAAGAATACGCTCCTAGCCTTCTTGACCGACTTTTTAACTTTCGTAACCATAGTCGTAATGAGAACATCATGATCATTAATCTCTGTCTCAACACTGACACCGTCGATGTGGTCAGGTCTGTTCGTGGCTACCAGATCTAAAATATTTCCATTACGCGTTGGCTGTCGATTTAGCTGCTCCAGACAGTTTTCGGATAATGTGTTCAACAGTAATTCACACGACGGCTTGTCTGTACCACCTGTAATGAATCCATAGACATCCCAGTCTACACTGGGTAGGTTGAAGTCGCCTCCGACTAATATAGCATGATCCGGGTACTTCTGCGATACAGAATGTAGACACCCTTTGAATGATTCTAGAACTGTCACGGTGGAACCTGGTGGCTTGTAATAACACACCACAATTAATTTTATTTCCCCTAGCCCTGTTAAACGTATCCAGATAACTTCACAATCACAGTCTACTTCGACCTCAGTAGACATAATATTTTTGTCAACTGCAATGAAGACACCTCCTCCAACTGTGTCTAATCTGTCTTTCCGATATACGTTCCAACCCTCAATAAATATTTCGGAACTTCCTATCTCAGGGTTCATCCAGGTCTCAGTCCCGAGAATATTGTCTCCTATGTCTTTAATGTAGATCAGGAATAACAGAGGGCCTATAACGCTTCCTTGGAGAACGCAGGATATTACCTCTGTTTTACTAGATGACTTTCCGTCCATTACTACGAACTGTGACCTTTCTGACAGTAAATCACTAACACAGTTACACAACTGAGGTGATATTCCATATACACGCAGTTTGGTTAGATGACGATTGTGATGAACGGCGACGAAACCCTTCTGGAAATCTAAAAATATCGAATCAATTCGACATCCGCGGACGGTAGAACTCACTACTTCGTGAGTATAAAGAGCTAGTTGTGTTTCACAATAATGATGTTTTCTGAATCCGTGTTCACTATGTGTCAATAAATCATTTTCTCAAGGTAATTCATAATGTTCGAACACAGTATACGTTCCAAAATCCTACTGCAAATCGACGTTGGTGATATTGGCCTGTAATTCAACGGATTATTCCTTTTTCTCTTTTTGTGTATTGGTGTGACATGAGCAATTTATCAGTCTTCAGATACGGAACTTTTTGTGAGCGAGTGGTTGTATATAATTGCTAAATATGGAGCTATTGTATCACCATGCTCTTAAAGGAACCGAATGGGTGTACTATCTGGGCGGAGGCCTTGCCTTTATTAAGTGATTTAATCTGCTTTGCTAAACCAAGGATATATATTTCTATTTATCTCATCTTGGCAGTTGTTCTTGATTGGAAATCAGGAGTATTTACGTCGTCGTCTTTGATGAAGGAGTTTCGGAAAACCGTATTTAATAACTCTGCTTTAGTGGCACTGTCATCAGTGACTTCACCGTTGTTATCACGCAGTCTTGCCGCTGGTGTGCTTTATATATGACCAGAATCTCTTTGGAATTTCTGCCAGGTTCCGAGACAGAGTTTCGTCATGGAAATTATTAAAAGCATCTCGCATTGAAGTACGCCCTATATTTCGAACTTCTGGAATACTTTGCCAATCTTGGGGATCTTGAGTTCTTTTAAATCTGGCACGTTTCTGTTGCTTCTGCAACAGTGATCTGACCCATTTTGTCTAGAATGGGGGATCGTTACCATCACTTACTAATTTGTGTGGTGATTATCTCTCAATTGCCGTCGATACTATCTCTCTGAAATCATTCCACACCTTTTCTACGGTTACGTGATCAGATCGGAAGGAATGGAGAATGTGTCTTAAAAAGGCGTTAAGAGCATTTTTATCATCTTTATTAAGCATATGTACTTTGTGTTTCTTTTTGACGGTTGTAGGTGTTACCTTATTCAGCCTGGTAGCAACTGCCTTGTGGTCGCTAATCCCTGTATTCGTCACGATACTCCCTATTTGTCCAGGAATATTTGTTGCTGAGAGGTCAAGTATGCTTTCGCAACCATTTACGCTTCGAGTTCACTCATGAACTAATTGTTCAAAATAATTTTATCAGAACACTTGTAACCTCCCCCTCACTTATCGACCTTAATGACAGTGAAAAATTAAACCGCGTGTACCTAATGGAAATTTGTGAAAAGCAATCGTCACCGAAGTTAATCTGTCGGTAAAGAGGGAGGAAAGGGTTACATGTAAATGAAAGGAAAAATGCAAATGAAACTGGTAGAAATTAATTTTGAAAAGGGGTAAAGTTATTAAAGAAAGTAAATATGCGGCCGTTACGTTAACAATTAACTAGCGGTAATTAGATACTTGAGATTTGGGGGAAATTACGGTCGCCAGTCCTAAGGACAATTACTATAGTAACTGAGAAAGAAAGGTTATTACACATATAATTAGCACTAGAAGCAACTGAAGGTTGACACGTGTAGTGTGAAAACTGAAAGTTTGTCAGAAGTAATAAATTTCGCTACACTCTGACTTAATTTAGCAAAAGAATTAATAAAACCGGAAAATCGAAAGTTAATTTAGTGACTGAAGTTAATAGTGAGCTTTCTTTCTGAAGCACATCGAAATTCAGTAAAATACGGTTAGTCCTGGACTACCTCAACAATCATTTCAAAATCAACTTGACTCTACGCAATTTAGAAATAAGAGATTTAACTTCGAACTTGAATTAAATGATTCTGAACAATTAACAATAGTAAAATTTTGTACGTACCAAGCTGAGCTGCAGTCACAGGTAAGCTAAAATACGGTAACAAAACTCGCACTCTTAATTTGTGCTTGTGTAATCTAAATATTGTAGCCAGCTATGAATACTTTAACTGAACTTTGAAATTAAAGCAGTGAAATCGAATTATAATATTTTAATGTTGGCGTTTGAATTTCAACGACACTCTGGTTCATTTCGGAAAAGGAAGGGACCCTGCTTGGCAATGCAATTGTGACAATGAGCAACAAAGGTTCATGCTAAGTTGCTGTAATTTTGTGATGCAACAATTTCAAAACCGAGGTCTGCCATACAGTTCTGAAACTTTACGTGCTTTTAGTCTTCCTTGTTGGTTGATTGAAGGTTTGAAGTCGCCGATCGAGGAGGTGGCGACAGTCACTCATTGTCGGCCGTCACTGTTGCAGAAGCTGGATGTTGGCGCGCCTTCTTCTCGACACGGTCACCAAGCGAAACGGGCTCTTGATGTGCGCCAGCTAATGCTTCCCGTCCGTGACACCGTGTCAGAAACTATCATAGCAAGTCGAGCGCAATTACATGCTGCCCAACCCTGAGAGCGCGGCAACTCGCGGGAGCGTCACACAACGCACCTGCTCCACTGCACTACCCCAGCCAGACTCCCCCTCGCTGCCCGCGCTCCACGCGGCAGAGTTAACACTCCCAAAGATCCTACACACTTTCGTTCTTCACACGACTTATCGATGTATTCGTTCGATAGCATAGTTTTCCCTAAGCAAGACCCAGCGTAAAATACAAATAATATTTACAGAACAAACCAATTATACATCGACATAAATGCATAAATATATATAAATATACAAATATTAAAACAATTACAATATATAAAGACACAGAAATGTTATATCTTTAGGTAACAAAATAAGGAAAAAATTATGGTACAATAGATGGAAATAGGAGGATATGCATTTCCGGCGTTACACACTCAGTACAGACGTTTTACGCCTGCCGCTGGGTTTAAAGGTATACTTTTTCCAACATATTGTAACAGTTGTGTTACTAAATGTGACACTTCTGTCACTAAATGTAACTGGGTTTTCTCTTTTGATGCAAGTCAAGTGTGAGGATGAGCATTCTAAGGCATTCTGTCAGGATGAAAATATTAAATAAATTAACTTTTCTCTCTTAACAACATGTGGGCAGGGTGGGTTCTTACTTGGGTATGAGGTCGAATGAAACATCATTTTTAGATAAGATAATTTTATTGAAGATTTGTACAACTGTATCTTACGGGATGTTCTGGTTCGGAGAGGGGCAGCTGTGTCGTTTGTGAAGTCTTCGGCTGCGGCAGCGGCGGCGGCGGCGGCGGCGGCGTCTGATTACGCGTAGCGGTGTGTATCTCGTGTCGCCGTCTCGCCCAGTTGACTGGAGACGCGCAGCGCGAGGTGGCCCGTTTAATTATTGCGAGCGAAATCGTGCATCGGATGATACCTTGGGTGTCGCATCCCAGTGTTTCTCTTCTCTAAGCGGCGGCGTGTGTTGTGCGTCGGCCAGCGGAGCGGCGTGGCGGGGGAAGGCCAGTGTGGCGGACTCGAACCACGGACTCCCGCTTGCCAGTCTTCGGCTGTCAGGTCTTCATCCCAGCTCACAGGTGACTGCTGATGTGAGGCCGTCTCCTTCCCGTCCTCACGAGTCACCCGGGTATGCAAAAATCCGACTTCAAATACCTTTTAACTTCTGTCTTCTGGCGCCGCGGCTGCTGCTTGCTATTACATTACAGCGGCGGACTTGGTGCGTCTGTGCATGATGCAGTCTCTTCTTGCATGACGGTCTTCAGCACCGAAACTGACTGAAAACTTCTTCGTCTTCTTCATCTCTCCTCTCCGTCTCCGTCTCCGTCTTCGTCTCCGTCTCCGTCTTCATCTGTCTGGCCCACTGCGTCTCGCGTATTTATTCACTTCAGTTTACTGGAGGTGAACGACTTCACGGTTATTGCCTCTTCTGTCACGTTGAGAAGCTCCTCGAAGAATCTTCTTAACGTCGGTCATTGGCTCTTGGAATGTAGGCGAGGGCCTTTGCTCACATACGTCAACTGAGAAACACGTGAGCCGGTCGGGCGATGCCCTGACGGCTGAATCGACAGCGCCTGCTTATGTGGAACTTGCTGACTTCACGGTCATTGTCTCTTCTGTTCTGCTGTTCTGCCCGCTGTTTGCAAGTATGTAACTCTCTAAACTAAACCAAGTTTTTCATTTATATTCTAATTTCTAGTTCACTTTGATTTCAATAATTTATTTACTTTAGTACCACTCAACAATATCGAGGGTAAACTGAAGTCACCAACGACTATAATTGCATGATCTGGGTGCCTATTTGAAATGAGACTCAAGTTTTCTATAAACGTTTCAGCAACTATATCTTTGAGTCGAAAGGGAGGGGGGGGGGAGGGTCGGTAAAACGATCCTATTAATAGTTTAGTACGTTTGTCAATTATAACCTCTGCCCATACTATTTAGCAGGAACTATCTACTTCAGTTTCACTACGGGGTAAACTACTTCTGACAGAAATGAATACTCTACCATCAACTGTATTTAATCTATCCTTCCTGAAAACTGTTAGGTCGTTCGAAAAAACTTCGGCTGAACTTATTTCTGGCTTTAGCCAGCCTTCTGTACCTGTAACTACACTCCTGGAAATGGAAAAAAGAACACATTGACACCGGTGTGTCAGACCCACCATACTTGCTCCGGACACTGCGAGAGGGCTGTACAAGCAATGATCAGACGCACGGCACAGCGGACACACCAGGAACCGCGGTGTTGGCCGTCGAATGGCGCTAGCTGCGCAGCATTTGTGCACCGCCGCCGTCAGTGTCAGCCAGTTTGCCGTGGCATACGGAGCTCCATCGCAGTCTTTAACACTGGTAGCATGCCGCGACAGCGTGGACGTGAACCGTATGTGCAGTTGACGGACTTTGAGCGAGGGCATATAGTGGGCATGCGGGAGGCCGGGTGGACGTACCACCGAATTGCTCAACACGTGGGGCGTGAGGTCTCCACAGTACATCGATGTTGTCGCCAGTGGTCGGCGGAAGGTGCACGTGCCCGTCGACCTGGGACCGGACCGCAGCGACGCACGGATGCACGCCAAGACCGTAGGATCCTACGCAGTGCTGTAGGGGACCGCACCGCCACTTCCCAGCTAATTAGGGACACTGTTGCTCCTGGGGTATCGGCGAGGACCATTCGCAACCGTCTCCATGAAGCTGGGCTACGGTCCCGCACACCGTTAGGCCGTCTTCCGCTCACGCCCCAACATCTTGCAGCCCGCCTCCAGTGGTGTCGCGACAGGCGTGAATGGAGGGACGAATGGAGACGTGTCGTCTTCAGCGATGAGAGTCGCTTCTTCCTTGGTGCCAATGATGGTCGTATGCGTGTTTGGCGCCCTGCAGGTGAGCGCCACAATCAGGACTGCATACGACCGAGGCACACAGGGCCAACACCCGGCATCATGGTGTGGGGAGCGATCTCCTACACTGGCCGTACACCACTGGTGATCGTCGAGGGGACACTGAATAGTGCACGGTACATCCAAACCGTCATCGAACCCATCGTTCTACCATTCCTAGACCGGCAAGGGAACTTGCTGTTCCAACAGGACAATGCACGTCCGGATGTATCCCGTGCCACCCAACGTGCTCTAGAAGGTGTAAGTCAACTACCCTGGCCAGCAAGATCTCCGGATCTGTCCCCCATTGAGCATGTTTGGGACTGGATGAAGCGTCGTCTCACGCGGTCTGCACATCCAGCATCAACGCTGGTCCAACTGAGGCGCCAGGTGGAAATGGCATGGCAAGCCGTTCCACAGGACTACATCCAGCATCTCTACGATCGTCTCCATGGGAGAATAGCAGCCTGCATTGCTGCGAAAGGTGGATATACACTGTACTAGTGCCGACATTGTGCATGCTCTGTTGCCTGTGTCTATGTGCCTGTGGTTCTGTCAGTGTGATCATGTGATGTATCTGACCCCAGGAATGTGTCAATAAAGTTTCCCTTCCTGGGACAATGAATTCACGGTGTTCTTATTTCAATTTCCAGGAGTGTATTTGAGCTTCAGTGCTTTCTATTAGGGCTTGGAGCTCTGGTTCTTTCCCAACACAGATACGACAATTTACAACT
This sequence comes from Schistocerca nitens, assembly GCF_023898315.1. Classification (NCBI taxonomy): domain Eukaryota; kingdom Metazoa; phylum Arthropoda; class Insecta; order Orthoptera; family Acrididae; genus Schistocerca; species Schistocerca nitens. Next base: position 577,748,047 of record NC_064621.1, on the reverse strand, counting down.
ACAATACCGATCGTTTCTGCAACTACCTTACTGTGTTTTACCTGCCCCCTTTTAGACGGCCGCCCTTTCTGTGGTTTCCTGAGACCCTCTAACCTAAAATAATGCCCATTCCGTACCACACAGACCCCGCTACCCATGTAGCCACTTCCTGTGTGTAATGGACTCCTGACCTATTAAGCGGAACCCGGAAACCCACCACATGATGGCGCAAGTCAAGGAAATTGCCGCCTACATGGTCACAGAACCGCCCGATCCTCTGATTCTGACCCTCGACTAGGCTTTACACCGGCCGAAGTGGCCGCGCGGTTCTGGCGCTGCAGTCTGGAACCGCGAGACCGCTACGGTCGCAGGTTCGAATCCTGCCTCGGGCATGGATGTGTGTGATGTCCTTAGGTTAGTTAGGTTTAACTAGTTCTAAGTTCTAGGGGACTAATGACCTCAGCAGTTGAGTCCCATAGTGCTCAGAGCCATTTGAACCATTTTTTTAGGCTTTACACCGAAGGACCACAGTCGGTTCTGTCGACAATGCTGCAGATGGTGAGCTCCACCTTAATCTCGCAAGCAGTTTTTACTACTTCCACTAGCCGACTAAAAGCAGAGAGAATCTCCTCTGATCCAAAGCGACACATGCCATTGGCACCAACATGAGCCACCACCTGCAATTGGCTGCACCCTGTATTCTTCATGGCATCTGGAAACACCTTTTCTATATCCAGAATAACTCTCCCTGGGATGCCCACTGGTTTCCTTTCCCTCCTCGGCAGACATGTTCCTAATGGGCCCAATTACGGGCCTAACGTTGAAGCTCCCTACTACATGCAGACCCACCTATTGTGAATGTCGAGGCCGAGAAACTTCCTCTGGAACAGGGTGGACGACTGCATCCGGCTCAGAGACTTCGTCAGCCACAGATAACGCCCAAAACCTGTTCGTCAAACCAACCGGAGAGGCCCTACAATCGACCCATCAGAAAGACTTTCGCTGCCTGCCAGATTTTGGAATGATGTCCCTCTCGACCACGGGTGAAGGATAAACCTCAGTGCAGGCAGTACCTGGGGTAGCTACAGCAGTGGATCTATCGGGTGATACGTGGAACGTGTGCCACTTCCTTCGCATAGCCGCGTCCGACCCCTCACAGTGATGCCCAATGGTAGCAGCCTCAAGGAGGCTGTGTGACAGAAGCCAACACAGCATGGAGCTGTGAGCAAAGGGTCGCCAACTCAGCTCGCATCTGTACACAGCAACCGCAGTTCCTATCCAAAACTGAAGTCACTCTTGTTTGAACTCGTAAAAATATGTACCAAACGAACAGTGCACTCTCCTTTTTAGGAGCAGCAGCTCGCGGTGCACTCTCACTGATGGTCTAACCGACATTTAGCTGTTCTAACCAAAACAATCAAAAGCTGTACGATACGAGGGTCGATACAGGGCTCGGTAGCAACAGTAGTACTCTACGCTGCACTGTTATTAAAATGAATGGTTGTTCCTAGCAAGCACTCAAACCTGCAAGAAATAACAAAAATACACTAGTAACTGCACAGTTAACTGAAAATAGTCGTTCCTGTTTGAAGCTCGTAAAAATATGTCATAAACGAAGGGTGTACTCGCCTTAATAGCAGCAGGAACTCGCGGTGTACTCTCACTGACGGTCTAACCGATGTAGCAAGAACGAACAGCGTAAGTGCAAATTTTTTGAATATCATAGAATTCACACTAGCACTACAAAAATGAAGATTTTAGCGGGAGCCGAACCGTCACCACATAGACGTTAGTCTCATGCCGCTTGAACGCTAACCACTTTTTTTTTAAGAAAAAAAGTTTCTCAAAGCCAAAATAAAATTTCTTTTTCCTTTAAGAACAAATTATGAGGAATAAATAAGGAAAAGTTAGTTTTTTTTCAAAAGAAAACAAAGACTCCAATTATACTTGTTTCTCCTTCCAGGAAACAAAAATGAGTCTCCTTCGTCTTGTTGGCGAAGAAGCAATCTTTTGGAACAAAAAAAGAAAAAAAAGTTTCTCAAAGCGAAAATCAAATTTCTTTTTCCTTTAAGCAAATTATGAGGAATAAATAAGGAAAAGTGATTTTTTTTTAATTAAAGTCGTCGTGCGACTTGTAGTTAAAGTCCAGTTCTTACAGGAGCTCCTGAAGTGTGTCCGCCTACAGCATGCCAGCTCGTCCAAACGTGTCTTCTCATGGCGTAGGCGTGTGTTCTGGGTAGCAGAACTATTCAGTTCGGTTCGGTTTATACAGTTTTCAGCTTCTCAGGGCTTGGACGTTCCAGCTACTAGGTGGGTCATCGAAAGTGCTCCGTAAGAAATTGGAAAAATATTGTTTATAGCGTGGGTTGTTTATCAGGACGCACTGTCGTTCGTTGAGATAAGTCCAATATCCTAGTGTAGACTTGTCACCAGAAGCAAAAAGATAGCGGATCGTGTGGCCAGAGATCCAATTTACAGAGTGAGTTTTGGCGGAGGGGTAGAAAGTCTTATCTGGCTACAAAAGCATGTGGACGTCGATCTGAGCCGGTGTCTGGCGAGTAAGAAACGCCAAAATTCGCCGCGCAAGTGTCCAGATGTCGAATGCTGTGCCACAGTGGAACCGGTGGACATCCGTGTCATCCACTCCACAGTAGGTGCAGAGGGATGAATCGGCGAGATGGATGCGGTGCAGACGATCTCGGTTAACTTGTTTGCCATTCACGGTGATGTACCACGCTGATTGAACGTCTGATTCAAGAAAACGCGTATGGATCGCCTTCCATATGTGTCGCCACACGTACTGTGGATACTTACGTTCGATGGGGTTGGACAGGCGGCACTGTTGTAACAATTCGGAGACTGTTTTCGTGAGGTACAAACGTGTAAGTGGTAAGGACCGGTAGATATAACTGAACTCCAGGAAAAATCGTTGGATGTAATAAAAGGTGGTTGGAATGGTCGATACCAGTACTGGGGCGGACAAGGAGGCCGGTGCAAAGTTGTGAAGCAGGAGGCTAGTAAGGCTCTGCGGTCAACGATGCCAAAGTTTTAGTTGGGAGCTGACGTATAGTGCCTTGACACGAGTCGGCACGTGGATGAGTCCCACCCCGCCACGATCTCGTGGCAGTGCAAGGGATTCATACTGCACCTTGAATAACATCCCCAAGCTGACCAAGGAGCCCAAAGCCATTAACAGTCGTCGCGCCAGGAGATTTGGGACTATTAGTGCTTGAGCCACGTGTGGTATACGGGAAGCATGAGACATGTTCACGTATTGCGCGGGTTGGATAACGTCGAGAGCTCGTAGCCGGTGATCTGCGAGATTTGCTCTGATTGTCTGTAGCAAGCGTCTACCATCGATAGTCGCTGAGCGGCGCAGGTCTGCTGTGAAATCAAGTTCAAGACACCGTATGGTGGCGGCGACACTAAGGGGAGCAACGCATCTCTCCGGCAAGCCCTCATCAACGTGCAAGACCTTGGATTTTGACACGTTGAGGCAGCTCCCCGAAGCTTCGCCGTAAGTCGCCACCCATGTCAGTGCTCCTCGTACTTCATCTTCACTGCGCAGATATAGTACTATGTCGTCTGCGTAGGCTGTACACCAAAAACGGTGGCCTTGCACAGCCATCCCTTCCAATCGTTGGCGCATGCCATGGAGCAGGGGTTCCAAGGCGAAAGCATACAAAATTGTGGAAAGAGGGCAGCCTTGTCGTAAAGATCGTGCGATGACCAGGGACGGTGTAAGGCGACCATTGTACATGATTTTAGAGGTTGCACTACTCAACAGGCGCATAACCACTGTGACAATACCGCCAGGAAAACCCATATGCTGAAGAACTGTTCGTGGTCAACACGGTCGAAAGCCTGGCTAAAGTCCAGTGAAGCCAAGGCGCCAGGGAGACGCTGATAATGCGCCAATGCTATCATGTCTCTGTAACGGCAAAGGGCCGTACGGATGTTGTTGTCGCCTCCTAGGGAAGTCTGGTCGCAGGTTGTGACGTAACGGGCGTCCTTCTTGAGTCGCGATGCCAGTAGCCGTGTGAATATTTTCACGTCGCTGTTGAGCAAAGTAATTGGTCGATAGTCGTGGATCCTCGATAACCCGCGTGGTTTATGTACGGGGATAATAATGCCTTCTAGAAAGGCGCTCGGAGCCACTGTCATCGGTGACATCAGCTCATGTGCGATTGCCGTCCACATGGAAGCCAACAAATAGTGAAAACTTTTATAAAATTCGATGGGTATACCGTCAGGTCCAGGAGATCTGTTATCGGAACCCGCGTTGATAGCGTCTACCACTTCATCTGTGGTTTCGTCGTCTTGGAGGTCATGCATTGCATCCTCCGGAAGAGTGTTCGTAGTAAGCTGAGCGACTTCTGTGATCAGTGCTGCAGAATGCGGTACTGCTGCGTATAGCCCGGCAAAATGAGCATGGAGAGTACGACCTATGCTTTGTTGGGTGTCGTGCCGGCGCCCTTCCACATCAGTGAGGACTTGGATCAGAGCTCGTCGTCGTCGTTGTCTTTCCTGAAGGAGGTGGTACATCGACGGACGTTCTTGAGGGATTCGATTAGAAGCTCGAGAACGGACTACAGTGCTTTCCAAGTTACGCCGCATGATCAAGGAGATCTGCGCCTTCGTGCGATGGACCATCGACTGCCGGGCTGGTGAGAAAGGCATCGTCGTACAGTCACGTAGAATGGTGTAGTAGAAGTGCAGGGTATTCGTTTGCCACGCCTTTAATTCCTTCCCATAACTCATCAGAGTCTTCCTGAGGGTCGGCTTTGCACAGGAGAGCCACCACGATAAGGCTTCGCGACGATGATGGCAGCGTGCCCACGCTTCTTCGACCATACGGCGACAGTCTGAGGAGGTCAGGTGAGCGACATTGAGTTTCCACAGATCACGACTATGCAACACTTGCTGTCGGGCGAGAGTGACGTCACAGAGGTACGCATCATGGTCTGAAAAGGCCAAGGGCCAGACTTCCGCATGACGTGTGCCATCAGCAAGGGAGCGGGTAACGTAGATGCGATCTATGCGGCTTGACGAGTGAGAAGTGTAGAATGTATAGCCCGGTTGAATTCCGTGGAGCTTCTTCCATGTGTCAACAAGTCGTAGACGGTCGATGACCACTGAGAGAGATGCACAAGGGGAATGTCGCGGGAGTTGGTCAGTGGGTTCTTGTGTCGAGTTAAAATCCCCACCGAGTACCAAATCGTCCTGCGGACCGGTGAAGAGGGGTGTGACGCTTTTGGCAAAAAAAGTTTGTCGGTCATGACGGCGGCCAGTGCCGGACGGAGCGTAGATATTAATAATACGCACGCCGAACAGTGTGAGGGCCATACCTCGCGCAGTGGGGAGGTAGATGACGTCCTCTGCAGGGAGTCCGTCGCGTAGCAGGATGGCGACGCCGCTACCGGTATCGGATGCGTGGGAAACATGGGCGTTGTATCCGGCGGGAACTAGGAAGTCAGCCACAAACACCTCTTGTAAGAGTGCTATATCCACATCCGCAGAGTAAATAGTGTCTCTGAACATGGCCAGTTTATGGGGGGCACGAATGGTGGCAAGATTCATCGTGGCGATACGATATTGCTGTGTACGGCCATCCTCAGTATTTGCAGAACGCGCGGTAGAAGCAGCCGGCAGGTGGAGACCCGCCGGTGGTCCCGCAGTGGTGATTATAACTGGCGGGACGCCAGCCCCAGTGTCGCCGAGGTGGACTCCTGTGCAGACACGCTGGCAGTCTGTTCCACTTCTTCTTCAACGTCATCGGCCCAGGAAGCTGACGACGTGGACATGTGACGGTCACGTACTTCCGGAACGGGTGTTGTGGATTCCGCAACATGAGTGGCAGGGGGACCGCCGTCATCATTCGTTGACAACGGCGAAGACACGTCCCTGGCTGGGAGAGTAGGCGTCACTGGAGGGGCGCCTGTTGCTGCCACATCGCTTACTGGACGCAATGTGGGAGATCACCGTCAGACATCAGGTCGACATCTCGCGGGGCCGTCTGAGAAAGGACGTCATCGGAAGGCGTTCGTCGTCGTTTCCTGTGTTTGCGAGGCGACCGTTGTTTTCTGACGTGGCCTTCTGAATCAGAATGTGGTCGCCCGTCGTCGGACGCCGAACCCGTCTGGACAAAGGCAGACGTCGGCACGACACCGAGGTCGACGTCCATGGTTCCTACACGAACATCGGTTTCGGTCTGCAAACCGGACGGCCCTGAAGCGAGCACTGGAGGCGACGCCGTGCTTGTGTCCTCGGCGCGTTGGGCCGCGGCGGGTGGCGTTGACGATGCTGCTGGCGCAATCGAGATTGGTACGACGGGGTGCTGTGCAACCTTGGCGTAGGTGATGGGTAAGGACGTAACCGTCGAAGCCTGGGTCTCTTCACGTAACGGCGTCTGTATTAAACGGCGGTGTAAGCATTCGGAACGTACATGTCCCTCCTGGCCACATCCTGCGCACGTTCGTGGCTGTCCATCGTACAGGACGATGGCCCTCACACCGCCAATCAGCAGGTACGATGGGACATGTTTCGTCAGCTCAATTTTTATTTGCCGGACGCCATTTAATACGGGGTAGGTCGTAAATGTTTGCCACTTCTCCGCGACGTGACCCAAGACGGTGCCATATGGTTGGAAAGCGGCAATGACCACATCCTGAAGCACCTCGAACGGGAGCTCAAACACCCGCAATGTCCGGAGACCGAATCCAGCATGGGCGACTGTCACAGCACCCATATGTCCATCAGAGTGTTTAAATTTCAGTCCGGTGGCGTGACGGTGAATGATGTCATCGCAAATTTCCTCCGTCGACATCTTGATGTAGACAACACTTCCAGTGATGGAAAAATGTATGCCGATTACGTTCTGGGGGTTCAAACGTAGATCCTCACGTATGAACTGTTCGACTTCGAAAGCTCTGGGTCGTGGATGTTCGGCCTGAAACGTTACTTTGATCGTTGCACGGCGGTACGAGTGCGCCATGGTGTACGTTAGTACTGGACTCGACAGACACAAACACCGCGACGCGGAAGTAAACACCGCCGAGAGCGGAGCGTCACACGGCGCGCGGAGCAGCTCCGCAGGCTAGCACGGCTGCGATCCGACTGAGCCGAACCGTCACCACATAGACGTTAGTCTTATGCCGCTTGAACGCTAACCACTTGACCCACCATGAAATCTAATGGCCGGCGCCTACGCACGGATACATCAGGTACAAAACAGACGTGTAAAACTTGTGATTTTCTCGGGATTGCCACAGTTGTGCGCTTTACTACTTGCACATTGCGCTGTTTTAGTGGCCTACTAAAGGTGCGGAAGTTTTAAGTAAATCCGTGATCCCAACGACGTGACCTCCCGTTGTCAAACACGTGTCTGACTGGGAACGAGGAAGTGAACGCACAGTCAGCTGGAGTGCCATTGTTAGCAGCTAGACTGTGTGCTGGAGTCACGTTGCTGCGACCACTTAGCTATGAGGACAGAGCCGAGCTTCGGGCATCGATGGCAGGCTGTTTTTCTGCTACACCTCGCTGCCCTCCACAGAGAACGGTGTCCGGATGCATGTCGTGCAGTTTACGTGGAACGTGTGCAAGTTGTCTGTTTGGCATTCACTTGGCTGCCTTGAACGAAATACGATGTCCGTACGGATGCTACAGAGTTGCAGGCAGTGGGTGCGGGCTATTGACCTACTTTCTTATTTCTGCCATGTCCGGAGTATGAGATAGATGCTGCACCTTCACTTTCTGAAAGTATGGATGTAGAAGCAATGGGATCATATTACCGTTGTGGTCAGCTGCGGCCTGCCGAAAGACAGGTAATCCACCACGCCAGTAATCGCTGGGGTGATGTGAGTGTCTGCGTGTTGTGGTTCACCTGCTACTTTTTTCCTAGTAGCGGCTATTTAATCTACATTCCTCTTTCTAGCTGTAGTATGGTACAGCAGTGTTACAGGTAAGTGAAGTGTGGTTCATCAGAGTGTGTGACTTTGACATTAACTTTGATCTTTTTTTGGTGACGCCAGTGCGTAAACATTGTGGTTGATCATTCGTATTTGCGACATTTTTTGCCTGCCAGTGTGGTTCGTTACGGCGTTGTCTTTTTAGTTGTGCTTCTTATGGTTTTTGTTAATTGTTGGATTAAGTTAATGTTACCTCCTTGTGTGAACTTGTATCTCCGTGAATCAGTGTATGTTAGCACTTTGGTCTCTGGTACAAATGAACGGCTTGTTTTGGAATGTCAAGCTCTGTGCTCGTTTTAATGTTAATCTAAGGTTTGGCTTGTCCTTTGTTTACATATGCCTGTAACTGAGTGTCTTTTCATGTTTTATTGACATGTTCAATTAAGAAGGTTGCCACATTTCGATTATTTTACAATATTTACTGCTCTGGTAGCGACAAGACTGTCTAACAGATTTTTCGAAATATTTGAAGCCATTGGTCTCAGGGTGCCACCATTTTATTGGGAAAAGTATAGTGCGCTAGTTGTGTCACGGTTATGTGAAGACTTGGATGGGTGCCAAGCTAATTCGTTTGTGTTTGATATGTATGTTTTTACAGAGTTTTGTTTCGAAGATATATTTCAAAGGCATTGCTAACTACTTGGAAATGTCTTCCGTGATTCTTAAGGAGAAAATTCTACTGGTTTCGAAGTTAATGGTACCGTAACTTTTGGTTGTAACAATCTGTATTTTGAGACTGCACACCAGCTTACAGTATTATTAGCACTTTTTGTATACAGTTGACTCTTAATAGTATATATAGGCTGACTGTTGCTTTCAGGGTTCTGCACTTCAGTCGGTAAAAACGAAACTCTTGTAGCATCACTTTGTTTTCTCTCTGTCTGTCCCACAGGTAAGATCCTTTCTTCTTGTGGAAATGTACAGGTATCAAGTTGAAATTTAGTCATATGCTATAGTCATCAGACCCTTAGTGATGTGAGAAACTTAAGCTTCTAATACAATGCAGTCAAAGACAAGGCCGTCTGTAAGGATCTCTTTTTACCAGGAATGGACAGAAACCTCAAGTTAAAATTTACGTCAAATACTAAGGTCTAAAGTCTCTTGGCTGTGTATACTGTACCCTGACGTCAAAGCAGGAAACATTTCACATTGTGGCTGCATGCTGTGCCGTATTTTCACCTGGTACCACACAGTGGAAGTATTATTAATCCGGGACCGCATCGATTAATGAACATCCATATGATGTTTCAACAGTCTGCGATGCATGCAGCCCACACTATATACAGCCCGCACTATAGCACTCAGAACACAGTCAGTTTAATTAAAGCCACCTAGTATCTACACACGTGTCGGGCCCTGTTTCCATCTGAGGTATTAATACCAAGGCATAGATATCTGATTGGTCTCCTTTTACATTGTAAGCAAGAGTTGCATTGTTAACAATTTACAGGTATCATGTTAACTATATCATGCTACAATATATCTCTTTGAGCCACTTGCATAGTTACCTGTAAATTGTTAAATTATGTTCTATATATTTTACAAATTTTTTATATTAGTACATTTCTTCTACTCATTATACAGGGGCCTGAAGATGGCATCAATGTAATGCCGAAACTGGTAGCACACAGAAGTTCATAAAATAAAATAAACTTCTACAAATCATACGGCTGTTGGTAAATTATTGCCGCAAGAAGTTTTATTCATTATGTTACTTGCATTTCAGGTTCTCCTTACGACCTCGAAGTATGATACAGGTGGTAAAAAAGACGATATGCCACAACGAAGGGAGAAGAACTTTATTTCATTTTTCTCTCCTGTTTTCTTGAAAAATACACAAGAACCTCAGCGTCTGCAGGTGACAATGTACTGGATTTCGACCAAATACCAGGGTTCTTTGATTTCATAAAGGAGCATAATTTTTATTATTAGAAGGAAGAGAGCTACAAGAAGAAGACATTACTTTATATTTTAAGTACGACATAACGTAGAACCAACAAAAGAGACTTCCATGTATTACTTTTTTCTGTTCCATGAGATGAAAATTTTCCAAATCACTTACTTCACAATTAATAACTCATTTAATTTAAATGGATGACATAGGAGAAACCTAATATATGTGACAAAGAAAAGAAGTTGCCACATCATAAGGAACAGCTTCTTTAGTTTATTCCCTCCATTTTCCTGGAAAGTTGTTCTGTTGTAACAGACAGGGTAAAATGCTTAGAAGACAGGTCGAGAAAGCAACTAAAGATAAGCAAATGGAAGGGCCACAAGGGGAGGGAAGGAGACACAAATGAAAGAAAAGGAAAGACAATCCAGTGATGAAGTGGGTACCTGGAAACCAGAAGGTCACGGGGTAAAATCTCGCTCAGACCACGGGTCTTAGACTTCATCTACAAACGATGTGATAAGTCGCCAGAAACAACACGTGGTTCAGATTCCACGTTAAACTGCAGGTCTCCTTTCACCGGTTGGATAAGTGGGGTAGGTTAGGCACACGCGAGTCGCTAAAATGGCGTACAATGGAAAGACTCCCAGCAGGCCATTGAACCACACGAGATTTTGTGATTATTATCTGTAGTACATAGCATTATCTACATACACAGGCTAAGTTTGTACGAAATCCACACAGCGCGAATCATACTCGCTCTTGTCTAATATTTCATAACAGCCAGAACAATTAAAGCAAAATATTTTTCATTTCTTCTAGTTTAAGATGAAAGAATTATTTTTTTCTTGCCAAATGTGATGAAATATACAGGGTGTTTCAAAAATGACCGGTATATTTGAAACGGCAATACAAACTAAACGAGCAGCGATAGAAATACACCGTTTGTTGCAATATGCTTGGGACAACAGTACATTTTCAGGCAGACAAACTTTCGAAATTACAGTAGTTACAATTTTCAACAACAGATGGCGATGCGGTCTGGGAAACTCTATAGTACGATATTTTCCACATGTCCACCATGCGTAGCAATAATATGGCGTAGTCTCTGAATGAAATTACCCGAAACCTTTGACAACGTGTCTGGCGGAAAGGCTTCACATGCAGATGAGATGTACTGCTTCAGCTGTTCAATTGTTTCTGAATTCTGGCGGTACACCTGGTCTTTCAAGTGTCCCCACAGAAAGAAGTCACAGGGGTTCATGTCTGGCGAATAGGGAGGCCAATCCACGCCGCCTCCTGTATGTTTCGGATACCCCAAAGCAGTCACACGATCATCGAAATATTCATTCAGGAAATTAAAGACGTCGGCCGTGCGATGTGGCCGGGCACCATCTTGCATAAACCACGAGGTGTTCGCAGTGTCGTCTAAGGCAGTTTGTACCGCCACAAATTTACGACGAATGTCCAGATAGCGTGATGCAGTAATCGTTTCGGATCTGAAAAATGGACCAATGATTCCTTTGGAAGAAATGGCGGCCCAGACCAGTACTTTTTGAGGATGCAGGGACGATGGGACTGCAACATGGGGCTTTTCGGTTCCCCATATGCGCCAGTTCTGTTTATTGACGAAGCCGTCCAGGTAAAAATATGCTTCGTCAGTAAACCAAATGCTGCCCACATGCATATCGCCGTCATCAATCCTGTGCACTATATCGTTAGCGAATGTCTCTCGTGCAGCAATGGTAGCGGCGCTGAGGGGTTGCCGCGTTTGAATTTTGTATGGATAGAGGCGCATGAGACGATACGTGGACGTTGGCGTCATTTGGACCGCAGCTGCAACACGGCGAACGGAAACCCGAGGCCGCTGTTGGATCACTTGCTGCACTAGCTGCGCGTTGCCCTCTGTGACTGCCGTACGCGGTCGCCCTACCTTTCCAGCACGTTCATCCGTCACGTTTCCAGTCCGTTGAAATTTTTCAAACAGATCCTTTATTGTATCGCTTTTCGGTCCTTTGTTTACATTAAACCTCCGTTGAAAACTTCGTCTTGTTGAAACAACACTGTCTTCTAGGCGGTGGAATTCCAACACCAGAAAAATCCTCTGTTCTAAGGAATAAACCATGTTGTCCACAGCACACTTGCACGTTGTGAACAGCACACGCTTACAGCAGAAAGACGACGTACAGAATGGCGCACCCACAGACTGCGTTGTCTTCTATATCTTTCACATCACTTGCAGCGCCATCTGTTGTTGAAAATTGTAACTACTGTAATTTCGAAAGTTTGTCTGCCTGAAAATGTACTGTTGTCCCAAGCATATTGCAACAAACGGTGTATTTCTATCGCTACTCGTTTCGTTTTTATTGCCGTTTCAAATATACCGGTCATTTCTGAAACACCCTGTATCTAGAGACTGAACTGTGCTGTGATCAGGCATAGTGAATCACTGTTACAAGGAAGTGTAATGTTCTGGTTCTCCTTTATAATAAGTGATGGATTACAATTAAGTGCAGTAAAACTACCAGCATCCACAATTCCCCGTCTACCCCCTTCCCTCGCCCACGCTCATACGTAACATCTACCAAGCCACAGATTGTTAGTTACTTTCGCATTGTCGACTGCATGTTAAAATAATTAATGAATTTGCTTTTAACTCAAGAGAGGTATAAACTAAATGCTTATAGTGTTCGTTTACTTTTTACCTCTCAGTAACAAAGAATATAGCAGAATCTACTTTTGTAGAAAACTATGCACTTTAACGTAAAGGGCACTGCGATACTAACGTTCCCCAAGAAGATGATAATTTTTCGTTTTCTAACAATATACAGTAAGACCGATACTGCTGTAGATAAGGAGTCGGACTACACGGTAGTAGTATCTGCTGGCTGTGTAACTGTGTTGAATGGGAAATCTATTATTGACCTTTGATACCTGTAGCTGATTAATGCTTACATGTGAAGTGCGGGGTGAGATATAGGGATTACCTGTTTCACTGTTTCATCTGTCAGTTTGAACAGAATAGGTGCGCATGTTTGCGAGGACCAACACTGTGATGGGTGTACTGGAAATGCTGGGATGTCTGACGAAGATATCCACTGAGATACAAAAGCACTTCCATGAAGTCTAAACGGGCTACAGCTCCATCATAATAACGGAAATACACTCCGACCGCAGCTCCATTCGAAACACTTCGCTATTGTATTCTGCAGTTCCAGCCATCGTCCTGCGGCCTAGTTAGTGAACTGGAGCTACAGTATTACGTGCAATATTTTAAAGAAATAAAGTTTAAGTTATGTGTTCGCTCTTGATGCTTTGTACCTCTTCATTAAAATGTAAAGGATTTTGTGATATTAAAGGTTTCCCAAGTAGTTGATAATACTATGTAATTTACTGTTTAATATTGCTGTTACAGATTAACAGAAGCTAAAGCTGAAAGACGGCAGATGTCACTATTACTATCCTTAGATGTAAATCACTCTTTTTACAAAAAATTACGTTCTTTGATGCAATGAGTTGCTTTTGTAAATTATTTTGTGTGAAACTATCAACTGGCACCTGCACAATCGTATCTGAGTTTTCGGGTGTTACCAGTAATTATTTTGACTATGTGTTACGCGTTATAAATGGTTCAAATGGCTCTGAGCACTATGGGACTTAACATCTATGGTCATCAGTCCCCTAGAACTTAGAACTACTTAAACCTAACTAACCTAAGGACAGCACACAACACCCAGTCATCACGAGGCAGAGAAAATCCCTGACCCCGCCGGGAATCGAACCCGGGAACCCGGGCGTGGGAAGCGAGAACGCTACCGCACGACCACGAGCTGCGGACTACGCGTTATATATACATATCTGAACGCAGTGTATGTGTGCTGATACATTTTTGTGAATGAATCCGTGTCTTATCTTTCCATACGCTGATTTTGAGGGGATGTGATTCAGCTGTGTTGTCTGAAGTGAAGGCGTTGTTCTAATACAAAGTTCTGTGGTTTTCATGCGAGGGAGTTTGCAAGACGTCGTGAAGTTTCAATAAGTCTGCAATCAGTACTAATTTTTGCGAATGATACCGTCTGGATCGTTTAATGTTTTCTATTATCATATGTTTCGGCTTCTGTCGTCATCGATACAAAAATTAGAACTCGTGAAGCAGAGTTCCATTTCAGTTTGCAGTAAAATATACACAGATCGACAAAAAAAAAAAAAAAAAAGACAACACAAAGAAGGAGTTGTGCGAGATAAACGAAAGTTGGTAGGCGTGTTTCTACACCTGAAAGATGTTGTGTGTTCAAATTTCGCACCAGTCGTGCAATAGCGGTGCTACTGGCGCCGTGCAGAGGATGCAAATCACGTTTCCTTTAAATACACGCTGTACCGGCCGTGAGCGTCAGTTGTCTTTGAGAACTGACACCGCAAACGCATCTTACAGTGTGTGGCGGGGTGTACATTGTGTACCAATGTGACTTCCCACTTTTCCTGTTCCAGTAGCGTGTGGTGCGTGGAAGAACGATTGCTGGTAGGCCTCCGTGTGTGATCGAATCTCTCTAAATTTACCTTCGTGGTCCTTTCGCGAGATATATAAGGGAAGAAGCAAAATGCTGGTCACTTTTGTAGGACCGAACCCTCTCGGAACTTTAACAGTAGTCATACGTGATGCAGAACGCCTCTCTCTCCGTGTCTGCCAACGGCGCTGCCTAACATCTCCGCCACACTTTCGTGCCTACTGAATGAATCTGTAACGAAACATGTGACTTTTATTTCTATCTTCTCTATTTCCTGGTCCGGATCCGATACTGAGGAGCAATTTTGAAGTATTGGTCGAACGAGTGTTTGGTAACCTACTTCCTTTGTTGATGGATTATACTTCCTGACAATTCTTCTAATGTATCTGTGAGATATCTGCGTTACTCGAGATTACGTTCTCGCGGTCGCTCCACTTCAGATCACTCCATATGAATAATAGTGTGGTGTCACCGCCAGACACCACACTTGCTAGGTGGTAGCTTAAATCGGCCGCGGTCCATTAGTACATGTCGGACCCGCGTGTCGCCACTGTCAGTGATCAGACCGAGCGCCACCACACGGCAGGTCTCGAGAGACGTACTAGCACTCGGCCCAGTTGTACGACGACTTTGCTAGCAACTACACTGACGAAGCCTTTCTCTCATTTGCCGAGAGACAGTTAGCATAGCCTTCAGCTAAGTCCATGGCTACGACCTAGCAAGGGGCCATTAGTTACTTCATGAATCTAAAGAGTCTCACTTGTATCATCAAGAATGCTGTATACAAATGATGGATTAAAGTTAAGTATTATAGCAGCTACGTACTTTTCTTTATAGCATTCATTACGTCTCCTGTTTCAGGCCTATCTCTAGCCTGCGTCAGTAACGCGTGCGTTTCGGCTGCTTCAGAGTGGCGTGGTTGTCTCACAACGCTACAACAAATAGTAGATGTTTTATGGAAGTAACTGTTTCAAGTTATTGTCCTGCAATTTTGTAATCATGCAATAAAGTGTCTTTCTGTCTACGTATTCGCAGTATGTTACATTTTTTTATGCTGAGAATCAATTGCCACTCACTGCACCAAGCGCTGATCTTGTGAAGATGCTCCTACGTTTCGCTACAGTTATCTAGCAATGCGACTTATCTATGTACAACAGCATCATCCGCCCCATGGAACTTCCGACGTTATCTACTTAGCCATTCATGTATATTGTGAAACGTAATGGTTCTGAAGAATTTTTTCATGCTGTGTTCTGTTTGCTGGAAACTCTTCAATCCAATCACACAAAGCAATCCGTCTTCAGGCCACAAGTGACCCATCGGGACCATCGGACCGCGGTGTCATCCTCAGCTGAGGATACGGCTAGGAGGGGTGTGTGGTCAGCGCGCCGCTCTCCCAGTCGTTATGATTGCTTCCTTTGACCGGAGCCGCTACTACTCGTCGAGTAGCTCCTCAATTGGCATCACGAGGCTGAGTGCACCCCGAAAAATGTGAACAGCGCATGGCAGCCCGGATGGTCACCCACCCAACTGTAGACCACGCCCGACTGCGCTTAACTCCGGTGATCTGCCGGGAACCGGTGTATCCACTGCGGCAAGGCCGTTGCCATTCCAATCACAAGCGGTCTGATATTCCACACGTCCAATTTTTTTTCGTTAGGCGGAAATCTGGGAATCTGCCTGGGGCGCTTGTATCTACTGTTTTCTGTGTCAAGTAGAACGCTAGGTCTAAAATTCATGCGTTCACAGCTAGGAGCACTTATTCATATTCGCTATTACGAAGCACATCTCCTCTACTGCGACCACTTTGCTATTACGACCTACAAAACTCAGTAAACAAATGATGACACGTTTCCCTGTTATTTCCACGGATACAGCAAGCAGAATTCATCTGTTAGTGTAGTTACTGTAACCTAAAATCATAGTACTGCGTAAGTGCCCAGCTTACATTAGTTGTAATGGGATCAGTTGGTGCTTTTATATGTTTGTGAAATTTTGTAGTTTTCTTTGCACTTACCAACAAAATGTTATTTGTCAGGGTAAATGTTAGGCATGATCTTCTCTTACGCTGTGGAAATGGAAGCAGCCGTCGAGCCCTTGTCCTTTACGTAAAAGAAGTATCAAATGTCCAGAACGCTGTGTATCACATGCGCAATTATTCAACAATATTTTCCAATAACTAGCAGTCTATGGCTGCATTGCGCCAACAGCAGTAGATCTAGCACCATTACTAACCCTATTGTGGAGACGTCACTACTGCAACGAGTGGACGAATACCCAGGACCTGGCGTAATTTAGCTTCAGCATCTATCGGGCTTAGCCGTCCTCCTGCCTCTCCAGTTCTGCATGAACAGTTTCTCTACTCACACCATGTACAGGGTGTCCGAGCCCTTTAGCCACAAGATGAGCCTGACAGAATGTAGTTCTGCCAGTAGCTGCTGTAAAGATGTGCTGTACATCCATTGTTCACAACGAATATACCGCTCACAGACGAGACTGCTTTCATGCCTGAGGGGATTGCCCAACATTCGTAACTCAAGTGCTTGTGCTGATGCACATCAGATACTAGTTGAATAAGCAAGGCATCGGCGCCTGTCTACACTTAATGCATGAGCAGTGAAATGAAACGACCGTATGGCATCGTTGGGCGGGAGGACCCGTCTGTGGAAGTTCGGCTGCCAAGTGCAAGACTTATTTCAGTAGACACCACATTCAGCGACTTGCGCACCGGTGATGAGGATGAAATGATGATAAGGACAACATGACACCAAGTCTCAGAGCGAAGAAAACCTCAAACCCGGCCGGGAATCGAACCCGGGCCCGCTTGCATGAGAGGCGAGCACATTACCACCTAGCTAAGCTGGCGGACTGATAAACTGACAGGACACACTACCAAACACGTTGACGGTTACAAGTTACCGAGTGGTTGTAATTAAACTGACGGTTTTCCAAGTGCTCAAGTGTACGTTGTATACGTCGCAGGGCGGTGAAACATCGTAGGTATGTTTATTAATCGGTACACTTGCACAGTAAACTGAGAAAAAAGTAGTTCAACATTCTGCCGCTAGGTGAAAATATGGCGCTGCATGTAGTCAGAATGTGAAATGTTGACTGTCTTGACGCCAGTATATTGTTTGTCGCTTCAGGACGCGTGATGACTTCTTTTTTGAAATGAATGTTGGTATAAAGATTGAAGCTTTTCGTGTGAAACGCAATGGCTATGGGGAAGAAAGACGACAGCAACAGCAGCGCTGCATTCTGGAAATATAGCCGACAGATTAAGCTGTACAGAGGTCCCATTTTAATAAATGAGCTAAACAATATGATCGAGAAGTTTGAAGAAACAGGTAAATTTGGTGGTGCAGCTGAGAGAGGGAGGCGGCCATTCCTAAGGCACTTGTTGATGAAGTTGGTGCAGCTACAGCTTACCAAGCAGCACACGCTTCAAATTCCGGAGCCACTGGACGAACTGTGTCCTAGGGATAGCCTCTATTCCTCGCAAACAGTTCATAAGATTTTTCATCACGTTTTACACTAGTATCCGTACAAGATTCTTTGCAAGAACATAACTGTGTCCGTCGGCTGCTGTGGCCGAGCGGTTGTAGCCGCTTCAGTCCGGAACGGCGCTGATGCTACGGTCGCAGGTTCAAATCCTGCCACGGGCATGGATGTGTGTGATATCCTTACGTTAGTTAGCTTTAAGTAGTTCTAAGTCTACGGGACTAATGACCTCAGATGTGAAGTCCCATAGTGCTTAGAGACATTTGAACCATATCTGTGTCCACACTACTACAATTCATTCAAGATGAGAAGACACCAATAGTCACTTGCCAGGTGAAAGTGTTTGCTTCGTGAAACCTTTGGTACTGACCGTATCATCTCCAGACCATTTCAAAATGTGTTACTTACCAGATCATCCAACATACATACATGTGGCTTCTGGTTGAGAGGATAACTGAAAGATCATCTGTATCAGAGATGTATCCGAACTCCTATGACGACATATCGTTCCGATTACACTGGATGTGTCAAGAGCAAACGTCAAACATACATTGTCACGAATGTAACATCGTACTTTGTCGGTAAACCACATTGAACGCATTTTGTAACCTGTTCAAAAATGGTTCATATGTCTCTGAGCACTATGGGACTTAACTTCTGACGTCATCAGTCCCCTACAACTTAGAACTACTTAAACCTAACTAACCTAAGGACATCACACACCGCTACGCCCGAGGCAGGATTCGAACCTGCGACCGTAGCGGTCGCGCGGTTCCAGACTGAAGCGCCTAGAACTGCTCGGCCACCCCGGCCGGCTTGTAACCCGTGACCTTATCCTAACAAATGTGCCAGAACCACCGTTATCAAGTGTGTGACCGGCACCCACAGTACATTCTGATAGCTTGCACCGCTATATTTTCAACTGCTGGCAGAATATGACACTATTGTTTTTTTTTCAGATTACGAGTGTACCAATTAATGAACGTACCTACAATGTGTCAGCGTCCTGCGATGCGTACAGCATTCGTAATACCGTCAGTTTAATTATAACCACCTGTATTTTCACTAACTGTAGAACGAGCAGCCTGTCCCGCTTGAATTACCATTCCAACAAGTGCAGCAGATGTGGTTTGTGTGTGATGGAAGAGCAGCCAGTGACTCCGAAATATCCAAGAACACCTCAGGCAGGCATTTAATGGACAGTGGATTAGTCGGTGATGTCCAGTGTGTTGATCGGTTTGTTCTCCCGATCTTGATTGTTGGGACACCGAAATATATTATGTATGCACTCCCTATTGATGACGTACAAACACTACAGAGGCGTGTCGTCAATGTCTGCCAGCGTATCCGTAACCAACCTAGAGTTTTTTCATAGAGTGCGTAATTCCATAAGATGTCGGACAGAATCATGCCTAATCTCAAATGGACATTAACGGAATACACCACTTTACCGAAGACTCACAAGAACATACCGTATGTAATAGCAAGCAGATTACATTAGAACCTTGGCTGTTTCGCATGACAGAGGAATGTGTTCTCATTGGTTTACTGCATCCTGCAGGCCGTCCGTAATAGCAAAGAGCTTGGAGTAGAAGAAATGTTTTTCACAGTAGTGGAGTTGAACAAGTGGTCATGGCTCTACAAGTTTTGCTTTTCGAAAACGTTTGTACTGGACATTTTTGTCTTGTTTTGGTCCATACTACCACCTATCAGAATATGAAATACCTCTTTTTAACACTTTATCTGCATTTGTCAGACTTCAAGACTTAACCACGAAGTTCAACCCTAGTGATTGTTGCAATTTATAGCCCTACTTTAAAAGCTTGTTTACTTCAGTTCTTGTTCTACCAGTGGCATCAGCGAAACGATGTAACTCGACTTACTAGTTAACACATACGATCAGGATTGACAGCATGGTGTAATTATTTCGATAATGTTATCTATTTGATAAAAGTACGCAACAGTGACCCAGACTAGTACTACCTCTGCGACGTTCTCCGAATTCTTTGTCGTAAAATATTATCTAGTGGTAGAAAGATGACTGACAGTACAAGTATCAATTAAATCTATTATAATCAAAACCATATATAAATTAAATTTTCGTTCAATTTCTGTGTAGTAAAAAGTCATCCTTTCCTTCTTTACCGTCATCTGGAGGCTTCACGCTCCTCGAAACCTCTCTGGAGATGTTAGCATCCCTTTTTGACATTTTTACTTCATAGAAATCGAAACGAAAATTTAGAACAACACTCTACGACTTATTGGTCATTAACTTCCAAAGTTATCCTTAGAACATAAAATGCAATACTGCGGCCGCATGTGATTGAAGTGACTACATTATACTTAAATTTTAATAGACATTTTCAAGAACGTACTCTTGATAACAATTCCAAGTGATATTATCGGTAAACATTGGTGAACACGGAATAGGAAAATTTTTGACGAAAGTGTGTAGTATGTTGGCCTACACGTATATTTAGTGCCATACTGTGATATTGAAATATACCTTACCGTGGATCTCTCAATAATCGAGATAAAAAAATCTCCTTCCAATATTCGGATGCCCTTTACATAAACCAGCGGTGCAATGAGGCACATTACTGATATGCAGAGCTAAATGGTGACATCAGTTTATATAAAAGCTTTTCGCTTAACAACAGGAGAAAATAAATTGAAACAATTGTAAAGAGAAACGTGACTGGGATTAAAATGAGAAAAAGAAACACAAAGTTACAGAACATCAATAAATAATCGTTTCTTTACCTTGTTGTTGTGGAGGAGACTGAATGAGAACAATATTTAATCTAACAATGAAGGCGTCCTGACTACGGAGAACGGTTCTTCGGGATTATTCACTGTGCCTGTCACAAATATTTGAGGTAAGGTAAGTGGAGAGAAAATGAGTATTTCAAGTGAGATATGACTACCATTATTTCGCCAGACAACTCGTCGCCTGCGTCCTATCACCAGTTTATTCAGCACTTTATTTCGTGTCGTGTAAATTGCAGCTGATGCGTGCATCACATCGCTGTCACATAAATGACTCGAAATTCCCGTAGAGCTGAAATGCGGTGCCTGTCTTTTTACTGCAGAAGTTGGAAAAATAGAGGAAGTTGTTAGTAGCGTCTGGAGGATGTCAAGTTTCAATTGCCTGATGCTCGTATCGTTCGAGCTTATAGGGCTCGGCGACTTTGAAGCATCCCCTTGAGCCATCGTAAATTTTCTGAATTAGTCTTCTCTAAAAGCTATTACAAAGTTTCTTTCGAGCGTCACACTCCTCGTTAAAGCATCCGTAAGTGCGACGCACATCGCAGCGAAATTCCAAAATAAGCTCCACTTCCCATCACATAAAACAAATTCTGTGTGTTTCAGGTAAGTATGTCATCTGTTTTAGCAGATGATCGTAAATGGCATGGGCAGTTAAAACAAAATAGCACCATTCATAAAGTACTGAATTAAATACAGGTATGTTCCGGTGTTTCATTTTTCAGCCACCAAATTAAAGGCCATAGCGACCACAGAGGCCAAGCAATAGTTATAAATAATCGGTGTACCAGCACGGTCGTAGCTGTCGCTGAGGGTAGTAAGTGACAGGTAATACGTTGTAAGATTAAACACACAATAACTGTAGAAGGAAGACAGCATGGACGAAAATGAGTCAATGACTCACATGGCACCGACTGACAAGTAGTCATGTCCTTTAGACATGGCTGGTATGAGCGCGAGACAGCTACCTAAATATCAAAACTGTTTCTGGACAGTAAACCCTTTATCTGAAAAGAAGTTTGTGTCGTTTCTTACGAAAGTCTGTCGCAAGTTACAGATTTGAGGATGAATGTGTCGATTTAGTAAATCATGTTGCGTCTTAATGGCGAGGAGAGATCTGAAGTGCAACAAGAG
The DNA here is from genome assembly GCF_023898315.1 of Schistocerca nitens. Taxonomy (NCBI): domain Eukaryota; kingdom Metazoa; phylum Arthropoda; class Insecta; order Orthoptera; family Acrididae; genus Schistocerca; species Schistocerca nitens. The sequence goes on along the minus strand of NC_064621.1, from coordinate 577,726,304 downwards.
TACACTTGTTTGTTGAAGGCTAAGTAATGTTAACAGAAATAGCAGGACTATGTGGCCAACATCTCAGAACAAAAATTGTTCAAACTGGAAATGGACCTGTTTTATACGTATCCTCTGTCTTAAGGATATGGTGTGCACTCAGTTGGAATGAAGAGACCCATTTACGACTACATTGAGAGAACTATTTGCTACAGCAATTACAAGAGGAAGAACGAAGGGTTGAAAAGTGGACTCAAGTTCAGTACAAAATTCTTTTAAATCCACATTCGGCTGTCCGACTAAGGAATTCTAAGGATTACCAGATTCTCTCGAAGGAAATGCCGTATTGACTGCTTAGTCATGACTGGTTAGAGGTAACTGTGCTGTGAATTCGAGTAGTGTTCAAATCATTAACGAGAACGCATGAGTTAGTGGAAAACGAGTTGCATCCCAGTCAGATGCTATGTTGATCATCACATTGAGGATTTTCTCCGTGGACTGAACATACTACTGCCGTGAACCAGGTGAGGAAAGGTTTGACAAATCACCACCCGTGCACCAACAGCAGGAAACAGTGAAAAGATTGATAAATTCCTAGTCTGGAACCGCGCAGCCGCTACGGTCGCAGGTTCGAATCCTGCCTCGGGCATGGATGTGTGTGATGCCCTTAGGTTGGTTAGGTTTAAGTAGTTCTAAGTTCTAGGGGACTGCTGACCTCAGAAGTTAAGTCCTACAGTGCTCAGAGCCATTTGAACCAATTTTTTCGACTGTTGGTAATCTGACTGCAAAGTGGAAACACGAAAGAATAACTACAGCTAAACCAAGATCAGCAAACATCGTGTGTAGACGAATAGGGACTTCAACGCAGTCTGCGGTCCCCGTTTCCAGAGAAACCGGCGTACCTCAGAGCACTGTGATGAAATTTTACACTGAGGACCGTATTTTCGTGCATACAAAGTGAGTGGTGCAGGCTTTTCAACCAGATGATAGGCCCTAACGTGCTGAGTTTCTTATCAAACGATTCGATGCAAACGATGGTCATGCCAATGAAGTATGCCTTTCTGATGAAGCGACTTTCCATATCGCCACTAAAGTAAAAAGGTACAGTAATCAGATATGGGAATTTTAAAACTCACGCACCGTGATACAGCAGATACGGGTCAGCAAGAAAGAAGTGTGACTTAATTTACAACACAATCTTTTTACATCAACCCAGCTATACGACAGTCATTTGTCTGGAAATGTTGGAACATTACGTCGTACCTCAGCTAAAGGAATTTCAACCATGGGTAGTGTTTGAACAAGATGGTGAACTCCACACTGGGGTCTATATCTTCTCCAGTTCTTGGATGAAACCTTACTGGACAGATATATCCGTAGAGAAGGACGACCAAGTTCACCAGACAGAGCTCTCTTGACTTTTTATTGGGGTGTGGGTGGGGGGGGGGTGTTCACGTTGAGGAAATAGTGTTCAGTTCGCCAATTCCAAATGTGGAAGCTCTTGAAGTACAAATACGAGAGTCTGTAGACTGTCAGTAAGGGGAAGAGTTGTTGTTAAGGATATGGAGAGAAACGGAGTATCACCCATACGTCCTACGGGCAACAAACGGAGCACATGTGGAAGTATAGCCATAAATCGTTTGTGATGAAGGAAAGACTACATGCTCACTCTGGATAGATTAGATTAGATTAGATTTTCGTTCCATAGATCCGTGCTGAGGAGATCCTCGTGGATGTGGAACATCCACTCGAATTGTGCATTTGAGTATCTACTGGTGTGACCTCGAACTTACGCAAGAAAATATGCATAAGAAGACCACAGTGAGTGGTAATTACAGCAAGCAAAGCAGTGACGAAGCCAAGTCGACGTGGCTCCTATGTGGTGTGGATTAAGTAATGTCAGAGTATGAACATGTAGATTAATTTATAAGGAAACAGTGTTAGTTCACACGACTCGTGGTGGGTTATAAAAGTATAATTCGAATAATTTATGCATATGTAATGATGCTCATATATAAAGACAGATGTAATTAATACCCTGGGGAACGATAAGATTATTTGATAATGGGTGTTTAACTACGGTTCTAGCGTATATAAGAAAACAGAAAATTGAAATGGTCAGAGCTCATCCTAAGAGGAATATACATCTTACGCACTACATAGTATTCGATAGTATTCGGCATTGGAACAGTGGCAGGGCCTGAGGACGGCCAAGTGATTGGTTGTTCCGTTCTGGAGACTCCTTTTATAATTACAAGGGAAACCACGCAATAGGAAAAGGGTGGCAGATGTATCATTGAGTTTTCCATTTTGGGAAAGTTTTCCTTTTTCCAGTATGAGGTCCACCACCGATGGACTGTGCTGGGCAGAGTGCATCCTGGCAGTAACTGTAAGGAGTCACGTTACTGTACGCTCTGCGAGACGGGGAGTATTTGTGCTAACGTGGGGATGGCTGACGGCAACAAGTGATCATTTGCACTTTTCAAAAATGAAGATAACGACCGTGGATGCAAGACTTATTTCGACATTATTGGGCCTTGCAAATGTTGCACCATATTGTTCAAGTATGTTGATCAAGAGTAGCCATTATAGTATTTCGGTCTACCCCAGTTATTAGAGAGGTGAAGAATATGGAGGAGTGCCTTAGCACCACGTTATAGTCAGCACTTCATCAATCAAGGCAATCCACCAACCAGTGTGTAGAAGAGCCAGATGATATTAGTTCGGTAGGTGTTCGAGATGTGTGCTGATCCAAGACACCAACAGTCAAAATTAACAGACGTACATCGTTCAATAGCAACATTAGTGACACGCATGAAACAATGAGTTCAGGAACTGTTCTTAGATGAATGAACAAGTTTATGTTCCAAAATTCGTCCCTTCAGGTTTGGCGACCGTATGTAGCAACTAGTAAACAGTTTTACGTGTGTAATGTCCCGAACGTGAATCAGTATTGGTCCTTGCCTGGTGTTATGCGCTGAAAATAACATCCATGAGAACGATAGAAGGAAATAAGAAGTGAGGCTCGTAACATTGTTTCGCAACAACATTGTAGTGTGTCCAGTAAACGATTCGGACGAAGTAGGATCACCTAATTCATTTTAATGCAGCAACAACCACTATTAATGATGTTAAGAGTGTGCAGGTTACGAAAAACTGGTGTTCAAAGAGTTTTTACTGTTTATTTAGTTCAAGTCAAAAGTTATAAGTTTTGAAATACATTTTTAGACAATTCTGCAGCCATTTTTGTAAATTACACTACTCCGGGAAATACTGCAACCAGCCATAAGAGTCTGAGAAATGATTTTATGGTAGTTTCGTAGTCGGGCCCATCGTAAGACGGTAGCCTTTATTTGTTTGGATGTATTATATTTGGGCACTAAAATATGACGAAGTTTTCGTGATTGCATGTTTTATTAGTGGCTTTACATTTGTTTCACAAATCACAGCAAAGCTTGTAATTATGTTATTTACAAACCGTTTTACATCGTATATAAGCTCTATACGTTACACATACTTCATGAATAGCTCTCCTTTACGAATTGTAAGAGAGAAGTTTCATTCTCTTTTACGATCCATGCCGATCCATGAGCTAAACTAATTACAAGTCAGCAGATACATTTGTTTACGCTGGCTGCTAAATTCAAATGCCAAAGAACATAATATGTGTACAACACAAGAACAACTAGAATCAAGAAGTAAAATGCACCTCCAAAATTTCATACAACTCTATAATTTTCAAGTGATAGAAATATTAATTAATTGGAACAGAAAATATTTTTCATTGGCCATTAGACTAATAATTAAATGTGTAGATTCAGAACTATCTGCACTTCGAAGAAGCAAATTGGCAGTATCACCGAAGTATGTCATATCTGTACACACATTATTTTCTTTGGCGCATTAAATCAGCAGGCCATGTAAATAAATGTATCCCCCATCTTGTATTTTGTTTAGTTCATGGATCAGCTTGGGTAGGACTAAAAGTTTAAACCACTTTCTTATAACATCTAAAAGATGTTTTTCGAGAGGTAAGTACAATTTTCAGACAAGTTTGTTTGCGTGGCCATCCTCCGTAGCAAGCTCCGAAATATTTGTTTTATAAATAAAAAATCGTTTTATTGCTGCAGCTGTAACCTATTTCTCACAGATGCTTTTCGCCTTCTTTTACTGTAAGGAATCTTCAGTGCGATAGCTTTTTGGCATCTGCGTTTCCCCTCATATGGTCCCTTGGTCGCACCAGCACTTGATTTCCGTCACGTAAGCACATTTTTATATTGCTAACTTTATCTTTCACACTTTTCACCATGTTTACTCTTATTTTTGTGGTGCATTATTCCTCTTTTGCCACTAGTAATAGATATTTGTTCGAACAATGTGAGTTCATTATGTCTTTCCTTCTGTTTTTCTTTTTTTCGAAATAATACAAACAAGAGAAAACAAATAATATTGTTTGCATAATCACCAAAACTTCGTTACATTCTATGGGAGAACTGTTAAACCTTTATTAAACTATGTAATCTCAAAAACTTCGTTACACACTCAAGTGAGCACGCTGAAGTGCCGCAACACGACGTGGCATGGACTCGGCTAATGTCTGAAGTAGCGTTGGAGGGAACTCACACCATGACTCCTGCAGGCTTGTTCCTAAAACCATAATAATACCAGGGCGTGAAAGTCCCTTCTGATCAGCATATTGCAAGGCATCCCAGATATGCTCAGTAATGTTCATGTTTGGGAAGTGTGGTGGCCAGCGGAAATGTTTAAACCCAGAAGTGTGTTCCTGGAGCCACTCTGTAGCAATTCTGGACGTTTGGGGTGTCAGAATTGTCCTACTGGAATTGCTCAAATCTGTCGGAAAGCACAATGGACATGAATGGATACCCACACCATTACAGTCCTCTGCTGACATGCAGTGTCCATGGATTCATGAGATTATCTCCATACCCCTAAACGTCGATCCGTTCGATACAATTTGAAACGAGACTCGTCCAACCAGACAACATGCTTCCAGACATCAACAGTCCATTGTCGATGTTGACGGGTCCAGACGAGCCAATAAGATTTGTGTCGTGCAGCCATCGAGAGTGCAAGAATGGGCCTTTGGTTCCCAAAGCCGGAATCGATGACGTTTCGTTAAATGGTTCGCATGCTGACATTTGTTGATCGATCAAAACTGAAATCTGCACAATCTGGGGTTGCTCTTCAGTCGCGTTGAACGTTTCTCTTCAGTCATCGTTCGTCCCGTTCTTGCAGAATCTTTTTCCGGCTGCAGCGATATCGGAGATGTAATGTTTTACCGGATTACTGATATTCACGGTACACTGTTTTAACGGATTCCTGATATTCGAGGTGTACTCGTGAAATGGTCGCACGGGAAAATCCGTAATTCTTCGCTGCCTCGGTGATGCTGTGTCACATCGTCCATGCGCCGACTATAACACCACGTTTAATCTCGCTTAAATCTTGTTAACCTACCATTGTAGCAGCAGTAACCGATGTAAGAACTGCATCAGGTTCTGGCGGACTGATGGATGACCTTAGAAGTTAAGTCCCATAGTGCTCAGAGCCATTCTGATATAGACTCTGCGGACCGTAGCTCTGTGTTCTGCCTGTTTACATATCTCTGTATTTGAATACCCATGCCTCTACAAGCTTCTTTGACACTTCAGTGTATTTTAAGACACAAATGTACAACTTTCCAAGTAACTAACACTACAATCTGACGATGTGCTCAGCCCCGAAACTAGCAACGGTACAATACAATCATTTCTGAACAAATCTGTGGCTGGTTTCAGTATTCCCTGCAGTGTAACTTACTACAGATAAGTGAAGTAAAGTCAAGGTCACGCCGCTTTCCAGGCATCACCATAGACTCGTATCTTAAGACGATCATAGGTCACTGTATGTGACGAACTGGAGAGAGGGAGATAGGGTGGCCACACGCAGCCCTGTGCCCGCGGCAGCTGCTGCTAGCGCTGATCGCGCGACCCACCGTCTTGTCGCGCAGCATGGCGACGCGGCAGTCGAGCAGCGCGGTCCCGCCCAGCGGCACGGCCACGGCGCGCGGGCCCAGCGCGGCGCCGCCGTCCTCCAGCTCGAAGCGCGGCCCCCAGTGGTGCTCGTGGTGGTGGCGCGAGCCGTGGTGCCGCACCGGCGGCTCCCACCCACCTGCAACACGAGGCCCAACAGCCGGTCTTCACTGCACCGCAGGCCACTTCTCTCAGCGCATCTCTCTCACAGACTCACTACAGAAACTTTCTGCCACATTACATACACTGCTGGCCACCGTAAATGCAACACCCTGAAGGAAGCATCCGAATCAAGTGAAATTTACACCATGAGTTTGCAGCGATGAGATATGCAACTGATTAGAATTTCAGCGCAGACGCACATCACGCGCGCCTGTGGCGCCACCTCATAGCGCCATTTAAGGCTTGGCGATTTCGACGAGTGTACGTTCGGCACGTGTGTTTACCTTGTGGTTATTTCACACGACGATCAGTTATGCCTCGTAGACAACAGCGAACATCTTTTGATCAAGTATCCGAGTTCGACAGAGGAAGGATAGTGGCTTACCGAGATTGTGGATTATCATACAGAGAAATCGCTAGTCGTGTTGGACGAAACCAAACAACTGTAATGCGGATATGTGACCGTTGGATGTAGGAGGGTACGACGGACCGACGTGGTCGATCGCATTCACCTCGGTGCACCACTGCACGTGCTGATAGGCAAATTGTGCGCATTGCAGTGACGGATCGCTCAGTGACATCCCGAACCATAGCACAGCACATTGCGTCTGTAACGCATCATCCAGTGTCTGCGCGTACCATTCGACGCCGTTTACAGCAGAGTGGTCTGTCCGCAAGACGTCCATTGCTTCGTCTACCATTGACGCAGAACCACAGACGTCTCCGTCGCCAATGGTGTGATGACAGACGGATGTGGACGGCAGAATGGAATGGCGTTGTCTTTACTGACGAAGCACGCTTCTGACTGCAGCACCACGATGGTCGGATTCGAGTGTGGAGACACCGTGGAGAGAGGATGCTGGACAGCTGCATTATGCACCGCCACACTGGTCTTGCACCGGGTATTATGGTATGGGGCGGTATTGGATATTACTCTCGCACGACTCTGGTACGCATTGCCGGTACTTTAAATAGCCGGCGCTACATATCCGAGGTGCTGGAGCCAGTTGTCCTTCCTTACCTTCAGGGCTCGGCCATAGCCATATTTCAACAGGATAATGCGCGACCACACGTGGCACGCATTTTCCAAAGGTTCTTCGTCAATAACCAGATTGAATTGCTTCCTTGGCCGGCTCGCTCTCCGGATCTTCCGCCGATAGAAAACATGTGGTCCATGGTTGCTCAACGAGTGACCCAGATTACATCCCCAGCTGCCACACCAGATGATCTTTGGCAACGTGTGGAAGCTGCTTGGGCTGCTGTACCCCAGGAACACATCCAACGTCTCTTTGACTCAATGCCGAGACGTGTGGCAGCGGTGATCTCCAACAATGGCGGCTACTCTGGCTACTGATTCTGGCAGGAACCACATGTCACAGACGTCTGTAAACGTAATCACTTGATACTTGGTCAACATGTTATCTACAAAATAAATTTAGTTGTGCTACCTCTTGTCTTTCTTGGTGTTGCATTTACGGTGGCCAGCAGTGTATTATACTTGTTACTAACTGTGCTCGGCGACACAGTGCTCTGGCCTGGACTCGTTAAATAGAAAAGAAAGGAAAGAGCACACATTAGTGATACGTATGGGATTAGGATACGCGTTCTAATCCCCTTCTCCCCCTGTCTCTCTCCCTATCCTTTCCCCCCTTTCTTTTTCTGTCTCCTCCTCCTACCCCTCTCTCTGTCCATCACCTCCTCGCTCCCCTCTCACCTCTTCTCACTCTCCGCCCCCCCCCCCCAACCTCTCTTTCTCTTCATCTCCTCATGAACCCTCCCTCTCACTATATGTAGCACTGTACAGCGCCTCCTCTCCCCTTTCTATGTCCAGTTTCTCCACCCCACTCCCTCTCCATTTCATCCTATCCTCACTCTCTGTTCCTCTCCGTCGTTTCGGATTTTACATCAGTTTCCTCCCATCCCTCTAACCAAGTCCTCTTCCCCCTCTTTATATCACTGGGACTCGTTTAGTATTATTGTAACTTCAGATTACGTATCATGTATGAGGGTTGCCCAAGAAGTAAAGCATCACATTCTTTCCTCCTCCAAAAACAATGCTACAAATGCGAAACATTACATATATTTTAATTGTAGCCTCCTGAGTGAATGCGCCAAGTTTAGCTGCTTCCGACAGATAGCGTCGGAGCATGAAGTAGTGGGGAGATCGCGGATTTGGTACAATTTTGACATCAAACTGATAAGCAAATTAATTAAACTGATCAATTACTCACTCCACCCCCGTCCACCCCTGCCACAACAACGCCTCCCGCCCCATACAGGTAATATCACATGTTTTTCTCAGCCTGCCTGTATGCCCCAGTCCCTTCCACTTCACCTCCCCTCCCTTACCTCTTCCCCGCCCCCTACCTACCCTACTACCCTAATGGCAGAAATTTTGAATTTGGCTGTAACTTCGAATGTTGGTTGGAATTTCGAAATTTGGTGAGAATTTCTTTGTCTCAGAGCTGTGCTGATGTCTCAACCCACCTAGGAATTGGTGGGAAATTAAAATGGGCGGTGGCATTTCCAGAACTCAAACCCTGGTTTTCCTTGATGGAAAGTCCTAGTGCACCCCCTAACACAATCAAACCACCACAGGCGCTTGGAATTGGTGGGAAGTCAAAAATGGTGGTGCCCATTCTGGATCTCGAACTCTGATTGTACTGGATGGAAAGCCCAAGTGCTCTCTCTCCCCCCTCCACTCCCCCGCACACAAAACAAGGAAATTGTCAAGATGCTGGAGAGGAAAGTTAAGTTATTGTACATTATTTATTTTGATCGGGAAACTGAAGTAAAGATAGGCCCTAATTACATAATTAATCACAAAAATCAAGCCAAATTGCACAACTATATGCATAGCGCTACCCAAAGACGACATAAAGTCGCAATACTGAACAAAAACTGACGATGCCATGTAATTCATGTTATCCTGCTGGGGAAAATTTCGCAGTACCACTCAAAACTAGCGACAGACACAATCTCTACCCTACACCTAGAAGCCGGTGGGAGAAAGGCAGGGGCTTAAGGTACTTTTTGGAGGAACAATGTTAATCCGATAGGATGCAGGTGTTGGACAGAGAGGAGTTTTAAAAGTGCATACAGTATCTATAATTGTTTAACGACACAGGTCGCTACAGACAGACGCCTGCTCAAAACCCACGCCAGCTGTTGTGACCGAGCGGTTCAAGGTGCTTCAGTCTGGAACCACGCTGCTGCTAAGGTCGCAGGTTCGAATCCTGCCTCGGGCATGGATATGTGTGATGCCCTTACGTTAGTTATGTTTCAGTAGTTCTAAGTCCAGGGGACTGATGATCTCAGATGTTAAGTCCCATAGTGCTCAGAGCCATTTGAAGCATTTTTTTAAAACCCACCTACAGCCCAGGTAACAGATGCCATTACACAATAGCACAACTTATGGAAAAAATACTTCACAGATTTAATTACAATTTGAAATTTTTATGAAAAGAAACAACACTTTTAAGGTACGGGTCATTACCCAGCACATGTTCTAGGGAAAATCGTCGTCTGCAAAGGGGGCGGTAGTTGAACGTGAATTCTCCTTGATAGACGTCCAACAGCTGTACGAAAATGAAGGCCCCCTTCCTTCCTCCACCCACCCCCCTCCCATCCTCTACCTATGGGGGGGGGGGGCGGGCACAGGCTTCTTGAGCATCTCGCGCCACCGCTACCATCCCTCTAAGGCCACTGCCCGCACTTGGCTTTCCACCATCTGGTCGCCGCCTGAATGTGACGCTTCTGTACCAACACAAATAGCGTGTATAGTCAACTAATCGATAAGAAATCAAAGGACGCCCGCCTCAAGTGCAGCTTGTTCCTCTAAAATATAACAACAGAGTCCCCACACATCACCCCTGGGATAGCGAGCATCTGTGTCCGGCAACCACCACATCAGACGCGCCCCCATCCCTCTCGCCTGCAGCAGAAAGCCGTTCAGCCATGGAGCACGAATGTATTTGATGTCAACGCATCTATAATCAAGTATCTGTTAAAAAACGCTAAACACAATTTCGACGATGATAAATGTTCTATTTCCACGAAAATAAGCTTAGCCCATTTACCTTTAGCTTTATGAGCCAAATAGGTATAGCGTTTATGGTGAAGTGCATGATATATCTATGTCTCATTATTTTGAGACATCCAGCAAAGTGTACCGCCGCCGATTACAGATGATAAGCAGAGACATGTTCATCCTGTGTAAAATCAGGATAAATCTCCGACTTTTTTCCTGCGAAAACTACCAACTACAGCAGAGTGTCCTCGTTATTTCGAAACCGTCATCAGAGTAAGGAAAAAGCGATAATTTAAACTCCAAAGACAAAAAATAACAGTCTATATTAAGCAATTTCTTCCAGCTTGTTGAACACGTTACACGACCTGAGAGCGTCTTATGCATTCAGTAGCTCTAAATAAACTTTCGTGCACTTGATATAACATTAGAGACCACAATCTTTCATGTCGTTGGGTCACATGTCTGAAGAAACACAATCATTTTACATTCAACAACAAGAATCTATAAATCAAGAGAACATAGCTGTTTTGTACATCATGACACGTCCCCTCTTACCAATACGATGCTATATCATACTAGCATTTACGAAGCAAATCGTGAGAGCCTGCCTGTTTTGTACTATGTAGGCGGGAGATCGATATTTTTTAACAGATATCGCTGCAACGAAAGAAAAAGAAACGCTTGTCAAGAATCATTCCATGGCCTCCTAACCATCTCCTGCACCAACCAAGCTGCACGTCATTCATTTCAATTTGATGTTCTGATTAATTAAATTGATCATGAGAGTCACTTTGCATAGCGAGCAATGTTTTTTCAGCAGTCGGATTACACTCACCAAGTAGGACAACTGGGAATCCATGGAAGGAACACGATGTTCTTTTCCAGGTACACTATTGAGAAATGGCATCTGAAGCTGACCGCAGAAGGATTCTACAGCCCACAACACACATTTCACGTAAGGACTGCGCTATTAAAAACACAATCATAGCGCATTTCTTACCATCACGATGCGTAAAATGCGGTCTTGGGTCTACAGGCACACACGGGTTGCTGTCCGCAATTTGGAATCTAGTCTATCCATTCAACCACATATGCGCTTTGGATCCTTTAGAGATGTATTTTAACGATTACAGCCTCTTTTGAACCATATTTATGCCACTCTCGTATCTCGTCACGAATCACCTTCTTTCGAACCTATCTGCTAAGGGTCCCATACACCAAGAACTCCAGCGCTCCTTTTAGACAGTCCCTCTGCATCTTGTAACTGCTCATGAGACTCTGCCTTACACTCCCTGCTGCTTAGTCTATGCCATCGTCATTATTTAAGTCTAACCTGTACCTAAGTCAGAGAGTGCTATATTTAAGACCTTCTGCATTCTGTGGGGAAACAGGACGAGCTAAGTTAATGCGACATGAGCGCGTTTTGACCACTTGTTGGAAATGAGAACATGGTGTCATAGCTCCGCCAGCCATGTACAGTGAGGAAGGCCAGGGCCAAACGAAGCTTTCCCCTGCTACACGAGGTAGTAGAAGAGATAGTACGAGCAGTTATGGGGGTGTTCCTTGTTGGGAAAATTAGGAAGACTACACATCATACATGGCATGGAGAAAGGACGAAGATTTTGCTACTGTATTGCGACACATCTCCAAATTACATACAGGTACTGCAGTTCAAATCCGATCTGTGTCTCTCAGGGTCCATTCACGCCTATCACCCAAACATACGTGCTGGTCTTATTAAATATACAGGTACTGGTTCATTGGTGCATGTATCTCGTGACCGAAGTCACTTTCACAGACCGGTGTAAAGTTTCACCGCCTGTACTATAGGATGACCATATCCAACAGACTATCAATCACACGACGTGGTTCCTGTATTGTTCCTTCATAAGCAGTTTAATACATGGTCGTTTTTCGTTTGTAACACGCCCAATCAATGTACACCACCATACACTTTGTTTTTTCTACCATGACTTAGAGATCTGTCCCAGGTGCTGCTAAACCATCATTAACACGTTTCGATCCTGTGGCTCTCACAGACAACTGAACATTGCTTAGCATAAACTATACAGCTACCACAACACAGGCTGGTAGAAATAAAACTCCGAGGTGATGTGTCTCACTGACAAAAATGTGGAAGATATAGCAACGTACGGAAACTGGAAGAGTTTGCGTTACTGTAGAGCGACTCCAAAAGCTATTCGAAGGTGGTTACCTGTACAGTTAATCTCATCATCCCATTGACATGGCAGCAGATGTCTCGGTATCCATTTCGTAAAGCACTGTTCATTCATTTTGCAGTCATGTACATGATTACTGTTCCGGTGTTGACCATCGCCAGTAGGTGCTGTTCACAACCTATGTGAGATAGCACAAGTTAAAAGAGGTACTGTTAACTTACTGGTGAAAAAAAAAATAGAAACATATTTAGGGCATCGCAGCATATGGAAATGAGGCTAGTCTGTAGCATGGAGGTACACTTCCCAACAACTATATTATGGCGATATCCTCTACATTTAATCCCATGTTCCACGCCACAAGTAGCAGGATTCCAGCATTTTGCAAAGGCTCCCTCCATCTCAACAGAGAGGTGACAGTCAATAATTGTGCGGCAGTCAACTGTGGACGGTCGGGATGAGAAAGATAAATTGATACGGGGCGATGTGCTGTAATACCCACCACAGGTGATATAGAAAAATAATATCGTCTGCATGTTGGCATCGAGGATATGCAGCGATCCTATTAAATATGCAGGTATTTATCCACTGGAGCAGGTGGCCAGTGAGCTACGTCGCTTGCACAGGCCTGTGTAAAGTTTCATGGCCTGTACTGTACGAGAACCTACTCCACAGGTTATCAGTCACAGTTGAGGGTCCCTGTTTCGTTATTTGACACCCAACTTTTTGTGCTGTGACACGCTTTGCCCACTGTTATGCTTTTTTTTCTTCGCCACAACTTCGATGTCTGTGTGCGATACTAAACTGACATGAGCACGTTTTGGTCCATTGGCTCGTCACAACGTAAGTCAACTGGAAGAGTTTGGCGCATTGAGGAGCGTTTCCAAACTGCTGTCTGAAGGTGATTAACGACCTATACAATCAAACTCATCATTCAAAGTGACAGCTGACGGCGCAGTTTCGTTTGATTGATTCCTCATATTTCTGCCATGCAAGCAATCACTGTTTCACTGTTAACCATCCCCAGAAGGTGTTGGCTCCTCTACCAAGACTCATTCTCAATCTCAAACAAGCGATGTCAGTCAGTCATTATGTGGTAATCAACAGCGTACCAGTGGAATGTTGGGATGGAAAAGACAGCGTCGATATATAGCAATAATAAGCATCATAGATGACAGTGCGATAAATTTTAACAATTTAATCGTAATTTCAACGCCGACCAATGATGCGGCAGCATGCTTACCAATTTCTGTATCATCACTAAACAGATCCTCCACTACTTTGCGAGTACCATAGCGAACGTAAGTAGATGACTGTGCAGTATGTTCATTCATTGTTAATTATCGAACATATACACCAAAGTATACCAGGCAGCGACCTACATATCTCTAGCGCTTCGATCACAGTACAGAAGTTACGATCTTTCTCTATGTGGATGGGAGTCACAGGGCATTCTCGCATTCGTAGTGTGGTGTCACCGCCAGACACCACACTTGCTAGGTGGTAGCTTAAATCGGCCGCGGTCCATTAGTACATGTCGGACCCGCGTGTCGCCACTGTCAGGATCGCAGACCGAGCGCCACCACAAGGCAGGTCTCGAGAGACGTACTAGCACTCGCCCCAGTTGTACGGACGACATTGCTAGCGACTACACGTACGAAGCCTTTCTCTCAATTGCCGAGAGACAGTTAGGATAGCCTTCAGCTAAGTTAATGGCTACGACCTAGCAAGGCGCCATTTGTACCATTGCATGTATCTCAAGATAGTCTCACTTGTATAAACAAGAATGCTGTATACCAAAGGACGATATAAAAGTTAAGTGTTATAGTAGCTACGTTCTTTTCTTTATCACATTCATTACGAATCCTGTTCCAGACTTCGCGCCAGTCGGCGTGTGTGTACGTGTGCCCTCTCGGCTACCCGTCACTGTGGACTGGCTGCCTTGTCAGTCCACTACACTTAGGATAAAGGCAGAGATCGAAAGATCTTCTCGCATTGTCTTTGACCAATGCTCCCAGCAGCTGACCAGACGTAGACCGCTACATTCCATATTCCATGTAGGAACAGTACGTGTCTCTTTCTGATCATTTGTAATCGACAGCGGTACAGTTCGCTGAATATCGCAAAATAATGAGACACGGATTGTATCATGCAGTTGACAGTAAAAGCTACACCGAATTTGCTCATAAAACTAAAATTAAATGGACTGCGCATATTTTCGTAGAAAGAGGCATTTAGCATCGTCGCAATTGTTTTTATTTTTTTTTATACACTCCTGGAAATGGAAAAAAGAACACATTGACACCGGTGTGTCAGACCCACCATACTTGCTCCGGACACTGCGAGAGGGCTGTACAAGCAATGATCACACGCACGGCACAGCGGACACACCAGGAACCGCGGTGTTGGCCGTCGAATGGCGCTAGCTGCGCAGCATTTGTGCACCGCCGCCGTCAGTGTCAGCCAGTTTGCCGTGGCATACGGAGCTCCATCGCAGTCTTTAACACTGGTCGCATGCCGCGACAGCGTGGACGTGAACCGTATGTGCAGTTGACGGACTTTGAGCGAGGGCGTATAGTGGGCATGCGGGAGGCCGGGTGGACGTACCGCCGAATTGCTCAACACGTGGGGCGTGAGGTCTCCACAGTACATCGATGTTGTCGCCAGTGGTCGGCGGAAGGTGCACGTGCCCGTCGACCTGCGACCGGACCGCAGCGACGCACGGATGCACGCCAAGACCGTAGGATCCTACGCAGTGCCGTAGGGGACCGCACCGCCACTTCCCAGCAAATTAGGGACACTGTTGCTCCTGGGGTATCGGCGAGGACCATTCGCAACCGTCTCCATGAAGCTGGGCTACGGTCCCGCACACCGTTAGGCCGTCTTCCGCTCACGCCCCAACATCGTGCAGCCCGCCTCCAGTGGTGTCGCGACAGGCGTGAATGGAGGGACGAATGGAGACGTGTCGTCTTCAGCAATGAGAGTCGCTTCTGCCTTGGTGCCAATGATGGTCGTATGCGTGTTTGGCGCCGTGCAGGTGAGCGCCACAATCAGGACTGCATACGACCGAGGCACACAGGGCCAACACCCGGCATCATGGTGTGGGGAGCGATCTCCTACACTGGCCGTACACCACTGGTGATCGTCGAGGGGACACTGAATAGTGCACGGTACATCCAAACCGTCATCGAACCCATCGTTCTAACATTCCTAGACCGGCAAGGGAACTTGCTGTTCCAACAGGACAACGCACGTCCGCATGTATCCCGTGCCACCCAACGTGCTCTAGAAGGTGTAAGTCAACTACCCTGGCCAGCAAGATCTCCGGATCTGTCCCCCATTGAGCATGTTTGGGACTGGATGAAGCGTCGTCTCACGCGGTCTGCACGTTCAGCACGAACGCTGGTCCAACTGAGGCGCCAGGTGGAAATGGCATGGCGAGCCGTTCCACAGGACTACATCCAGCATCTCTACGATCGTCTCCATGGGAGAATAGCAGCCTGCATTGCTGCGAAAGGTGGATATACACTGTACTAGTGCCGACATTGTGCATGCTCTGTTGCCTGTGTCTATGTGCTTGTGGTTCTGTCAGTGTGATCATGTGATGTATCTGACCCCAGGAATGTGTCAATAAAGTTTCCCCTTCCTGGGACAATGAATTCACGGTGTTCTTATTTCAATTTCCAGGAGTGTAGATGCTTGATTATACGAGAGTTGACTGAAAAGTAATGCCTCCACCTTTGCAACTCTTTAACAGTTGGCAGCATTAGTATGCGGCAGGTACTGGCTTGTTATCTAGCATCTTCTCTGCAGCTCCTCTTGGCGGGAAGCCTTACCATTGAACGGTTGTATTGTTACAGTGTAAAGTATGGAATCCTGTACAGACGGTCGGACAATGCGATTGAATTCTTGACAGCAGAAGGTATCACCCCAAAGGAGATTCTTCAGAGAATGAAAGCAGTTTATGGTGACTGTGTTCATGTGAGTACTGTGCGTCATTGGGCGAGTCAGTTTAAAGATGTTGCGGCGTTAACATCTGCCCTGCGTGACAAACAAAGAGTCCTGTGACAGCATACACTGAGTGTCGACAGATTGTTTCAGTACTATTGTCGTGTCACTCAGAGAGAAACAGCAAGCACAATCGGCATTTCAGAAGAATGTGTGGGTCACATTATTGCTTTGCTTGACTATCGGAAGATCTGTGCACAATGGGTGTCCCGGATGCTGACTCCTGAAGTGAAAGCGCACAGACTTGAAGTTTGCCAGGAACTCCTCTCGCATTACAAGAATGAAGGTGACGCCTATCTCCATTTTATTGTGGCAGGAGACAAAACATGGGTACACCACTACTACCCGGAGATGAAACGTCAGACTATGCATTATCGACACAAAGACTCGCCCCAGAAAAAGAAATTCAGGATGCAGCCCTCAGCTGGAAAAATCATTGATACAGTGTTCTGGGACGCAGATAGAGATATCCACGTTGATATCCTTGATCGTGTAACAACAGTAGATCCAGAGTGTTACATTACAATGCTGTGAACTCTGAAATGACGGCTAACAGGAGTCCGGAAGGAAAATGGAAATGTTTTCCTGCAGCGTGACAGTGCCAAACCACACACTTGACGTGCCACCACAGCAGAACTTCAGAGACTGAATCTCAACACCGTGGTGAGGGGTGGTAGCAGGGACGTGAAACGCTCGGTGGAACATCTGGCCGTTTCATGAAGCCTGTGTCCCCCCGCAGGTGGACGGAGTGAGGGGGGTGGTGGAAGGGAGGAAGAGGGCCTCGATTTTCGCACAGTTTGTGGACTCCTGACGAGGAAAATGCACGTTCAACTACTGCCCCCTTTGCAGTCTCTGAGGACGACTATTTTCCCCAGAATATGGGCTACATCATGACCTGTTCGCTGTTTTCACAAATGTTTCGAAGTGCAATTAAATCGGTGACGTATTTTTACCGTCAGTTGTGGTATTGTGTATTGGCATCGGTTACCTGGGCTTTAGGTGGGTTTTGAGCAGGCGTCTGTAGCGAACTCTGACATCAAACCACGATAGGTACTGTATAATTACAGGTAAAGCACTTTCTAAACTCCTCCCTGTCCAGACATCAACATTTTGTCATTGCACATTGTTCCTGCCAAAAGCAATAAACATAGTACCCTACACCCCTGCCTTTTTTCCTCCAGCTTGTAGGTGTAGGGTAGAGTTTGAGTGTGTCTGTTGCTAGTATTGAGTGGTATTGCTAAATTTTCGCCAGTAGGATAACACCAGTTATATGGCAACGTCAGTTTTGAGGTTGTATTGTGATATGTCGTCCTTATGTAGCGCTATGCATATAGCTGTGTAATTAGGCCCGATTTTTTGATTACTTACTTAATTACGGAAGATCTTTGCCTCAGTTTCCCGACCAAAATAAATAAAGGACACTAACCCAACCTTCCACTACTTTCCATGTGTTGGACAGGAAGGGGGGGGGGGGGGGCGGGGGAGGGAGTACTTGGGCTTTCCATCCAGTAAAATCAGGGTTCGAGTCTCGGAAACGGCTGCACCATTTTGGATTTCCCGTCAATTCCAAGTGCCCCTGGCGGTTTAATCGTGTTAGGGGGATGTACTTGGGCCTTCCGACCAGGAGGACCAGGGTTCAAGACCTGGAAAGGGCACCACCAATTTTAATTTCCTGCCAAAATTCAAAACTTCTGTCAATGGGTTAGGTAGGGGGAGGAGGAGGAGAGGGATGGGAGGGGGAGTTGCGGGGGCACACATGCAGGCTGAGAAAGACAGATGATGTCATCCGGGTGTGGTGGGTGATCGTAGACGGGGTGAGAGTAGATGGGGGTGATCAATTGATCAATTTAATTAATTTGCATTTCAATTTTATATAAAATTGCACTGTTGCTGCCATGTCCCTGCTTCTGCATTTCAGTTTCAAAATGGTGTTTGTAGGTGATTTACATTACAAGGAACATGCTATGATAGAATTTCTCACTGCAGAGAGGTAAACTGGGGGGAATATTCACAAACGCTCGTGCAAAGTCTGTGGAGCATCTGCTGTCGACAGAAGTACAGTTAGTCGCCAGGCACGCTGGGTGAGGTCATCACAAGGCGGTTAGTCGGAGTTCCACTATTTTCAGCGGTTGGTGAGACCATCTACGGCTGTCACACCTGTCCTAGACCCCTCGGACTTCCACTTGTTTAGGCCATTAAAGGATGCCATTAGTGGAAGGCATTTTGAGGACGATAAGGAGGTGATTCACACAGTGAAGCACTGGCTCCGCCACCAGGACAAGTGCTGGTACCGACTTGGCATACACGACCTTGTTTCGCGCTGGAGAGAGGCCATACGTCGGGATGAAGATTATGTAGAAAAATAGGGTGTGTAAGTAAATCACCATTCTTTCCTGTGTGTAATTCTCATTATGTTCAATAGAGAGCTGCTGAAGAAAAATTGCGGTGCATTACTTTCAGGGCAACCCTCATAAAGGGCTGTCTGGAAAGTAAGAGACGTTTTTAAATAAATATTTATTTGTTCGTGTGGCTCACACGCGGTGTAAAGGTACAGTTATGTAACATTAGTTATGTATATAACATGAACACAGAATGACGAAACTACATATAAAACCCAGTAAATGTCAATATTTAAGTTCCTCATGCATATCGTAAGCTTTCATGTGGTCAATCCAACTCCCCTGATGGGCATGGAAGGGGCACCCATACCCAAGACGCTTCATTCTCTGGTTCGGAGCCGCACAATCACAAAACTCACTTGTAAAGTGAGTCTGGCATCGACCACGCCCAGTGCGAGATGTGTTCAGTTTGACCCATAGTTTTCTGTCGAGTTATGAGCAAGCAGTATCACACCTATACTTTCGGAACCATTCACGCGCTTCAGAATTTTCAGTAATTTGACAGTTGTGTCCCAGCTCGATATTACTGGCATCTAGCTGTTCGGCTTGCCGTAACAGTGTTTTTCTTGCATGGAGTCTGTTTTGTCCTAGACTTGGTACGTCTTTCTGAATGGGTAATTGCCGGTCCTCCTGTAACTTGCGATATTCCCTAAGCAAGGTCTCGCTTCTACGGAATGCGAGCATAAACTAGCTCGCGTCCATATTAGAATACTACACCTTCACCCAAGGTACCGCTGAATGAAGCTTGAACGAATGGGAAGCCAGAACAAATATGGTATTTTCTGGCTACAAACATGCAGGGATATCATATTCAAAACGACTTTCAGATAAGAGGTTAACAATATGGAAACACCGTATTTTGTTACATATATTTTTCTACATAATCCTAGCCGGCCGCGGTGGCCGTGCGGTTCTAGGCGCTGCAGTCCGGAACCGTGGGACTGCTACGGTCGCAGGTTCGAATCCTGCCCCGGGCATGGATGTGTATGATGTCCTTAGGTTAGTTAGGTTTAAGTAGTTCTAAGTTCTAGGGGACTGATGACCTAAGATGTTAAGTCCCATAGTGCTCAGAGCCATATGAACCATTTGCCATCTACATAATCTCCATACAAGCTGAGGTACTTATCGTACCGTGGCACAAGCTTTTCAATAGCGTCTCGGTAGATATCTTCCACCTGTGGTTGGAACTATTGGTTTATACAGGCATGCAGTTCGGCGTCAGAAAAAAAAAAAGCTTTGTATAGCGAGCCACGTCTTGATTTCTGGGGAGAGGTGACAATCGCTCGGCACCAAGTCCGTCTTGTATGGGGGATGACCAAACACCTTCCATCCAAAATCCCGTAGGAGCTCGCACGTACATTTGGCCATGTGTAAACGTGCGTCGTCAGGAAAAGAAAAAGATACTTTTGAGCTAAGTTTTCCACGACAGTTGTTTCGTGTTGCCCGTCTTAACTTTATCAGTCTTTCTAAGTTATTTGTAACTGCTGAGTCACGTTTAAGGAAATCGACGATAATCGCTGCCTTAGAGTCCCAAAACGCTGTAGCCATTTTCTTTCTTGCTGACAGAGATTGTGAAAACTTCCTTATTTTCTTCAGAGAATTTGTGAGTCCCCACTCCATCGACGTCTTTTTGTTTCACAACTGGCACGTTCCACCCAAGTACCGTCCCCAGTTACGATTACAATCGATAACTTTGCTACGATATTTCTCGTGATCTTCGATGAAGATCAGTGCTACAGCCGGTTGTGGTCTTCCGTTAGACTTTTGGGAACCCACCTAGAACTACGTTTGTGATACTAAGCATCTCCGTCTCAAGTTGATACACCAAACTCTTTGAAATTTGGGGAAAATGTTACGAATGTTTCTAATCGGGAATCGGCAATTTTCATAATTTTTTTGGTTGATTTTCATCACAAGTTCGTCAGTCACTACGCTAGGCCTACTACTGTGGTCCTCATCGTAAACACTGGTACGGCCATTTTTAAAATCAGTGCATCACTGCCCCACTTGGCTTCCTCTCATTATTCCTTTTTTCCTACACATTACAAAGGTCGCGATACATTGCAAATTATTTGAAGCATTTTGGTAGCAAAAGCCTAATCACTGAACGCACCTCACAAGTAGCGGTATATTCTATTGCAGCGCGCATTTAACCCGTCAGAGAAAGCAAAGTAGTAGAGACACAGACGATACGTTACCACTGCTGAAGGCTTCCACCGCCGCCACAAACCAAAACATCTGTCACCTTCTAGGTATCCCCACATACACTATGTGATGTAAAGAATCAGGACACCCACCCAAAACATACGTTTTTCATATTAGGTGCATTGTGCTGTCACCTATTGCCAGGTACACCATATCAGCGACCTCAGTAGTCATTAGACATCGTGAGAGAGCAGAGTGGGGCACTCCGCGGAACTCATGGACTTCGAACGTGGTCAGGTGATTGGGAGTCACTTGTGTCATAAGTCTCTACGAAAGATTTCCACACTCCTAAACATCCGTAACATCCGTGAGTCCACTGTTCCCGATGTGATGGTGAAGTGAAAACGTGAAGCGTACAGACCGAACTCGTCTATTGACTGACAAAGGCCGCCGGCAGTTGAAGAAGGTCGTAATGTGTAATAGGTAGGCATATATCCACACCATCACACAGGAATTTCAAACTGCATCAGGAGCCACTGCAAGTACTATGACAGTTAGGCGGGAGGTGGGAAACTTGTATTTCATGGTCGAGTGGCTGCTCATAAGCCACAAATCAGGCCGATAAATGCCAAACGACGCCTCTCTCGGTGTAAAGAGCATAAACATTGGACGACTGAACAGTGGAAAACGCTGTGTGGAGTGACGAATCATGGTACACAATGTGGCGATCTGATGGTAGGGTATGGGTATGGCCAATGCCAGCGTGTGTAGTACCAACAGTAAAATTCGGAGGCAGTGTGTTATGGTGTAGTA
Organism: Schistocerca nitens; assembly: GCF_023898315.1. Classification (NCBI taxonomy): domain Eukaryota; kingdom Metazoa; phylum Arthropoda; class Insecta; order Orthoptera; family Acrididae; genus Schistocerca; species Schistocerca nitens. The sequence goes on along the minus strand of NC_064621.1, from coordinate 577,704,559 downwards.
ATGTTTTTCATTGAGGGGGCTTGCATCCCTTATTGTTTTGCGTGGCACTATCACGGTACAGGCGTACACTGATGTTTTAACACCTTCTTGCATCCCACTGTTGAAGAGCAATTTGGCGATGGCGATTGCATCTTTCAACACGATCGAGCACCTGTTCATAATGCACTGCCTGTGGCGGATTACCTACATGACAATAACATCCTTATAATGGACTGGCCTGCACAGAGTCCTGACCTGAATTCTACGTAACACCTTCGGGATGTTTTGGAACGTCGACTTCGTGCCAGGCCTCACCGACCGACATCGATACCTTTCAGTGGAGCACCATTCCGTGAAGAATGGGATGCCATACCCGAGGAAACATTTCAGCACCTGACTGATCATACGCCTGCGAGAGTGGAAGCTGTTATCAAGGCTAAGCGTGGGCAAACAGTATACTGAATTTAACATTACTGATGGAGTTCGCCACGAAGTTGTTATATATATATATATATATATATATATATATATATATATATATATATATATATATATATATATATATATATAAGGTGGAAATGAATTGGTCTAGAACTACTCCATATTGATAGACATGACGACAGTAATTGTTTGCGCTGATTTCACGTACACAGTGCAAAAACTAAATTGCAAATATCATGCGAAACCCCACAGAAAATGCGCCTGATGCCTCTTACGACAGACACCCAGCATGCTATCAGCGTGGATATGAAATGCACGTACTTATTTGAATGCGACGTTGTGTCACAAGTTTGAAGCAGTCGGTGGAGAACATTCGTAGGTTTAAAAGTATGAACAAACGATCTTAAGGACGAAAGTATTGTGTGTATTGAACCGGGGATGTAGAAACATGGAGAGGCTTAGTCCCCGCCGTAGCCCGCAGTCGAACACAACCCCACAACAGGCTAAAGCAGTCCACTCTCCCCACCGCAGCCGCACACCGAACCCAGGGTTATTGAGCGGTTCGGCCCCCAGTGGAACCCACGGGAACGTCTCACACCAGATGAGTGTAATCCCATATGTTGGTGTGGTAGAGTAAGTATGATGTACGCATGTCGCCGACATAGTGTAACTGAGGAGGAATAAGAGGAACCAGCCCGCATTCGCCGAGGCAGATGGAAAACCGCCTTAAAAGCCATCCACAGACTGGCCGGCACACCGGACTTCAACTGTAACCCGCCGGGCGTATTCGTGCTGTGGACCGGCACGCCTCACGCCTTCCCGCTCGGAAAGCAGCGCGTCAGACTGCGCTGCTAGCAGGGTGGACAAGGACGGAAGTAAGTTTCGGATGATGTGTCACTGCCAAATAACACAGCACGATTAAACTTGGATCATAAACATGGTGGCCAGAAACAGTCCGAGAAGCTTTTAAGGGAGTTTCTGGGTAGACTGTGCTGAGAAATAACTCTTAAGGAAAAAAGATCAATACATTGCGCAGATTCCTAGTTAATTAGCTCCGAAGTTGGCCAGTCAGGCCATAGTACGTGAAGATTTTCGCTGTTAGCCATATACCATTAGTGCCAGCTGTTCTCTTACTACAGCCCCATCGCCACTTCTAGCAGCGCTGTCTTGTTCGGTCTTGGGCAACCAGACGAAGTACACATTTCATGACACCATTTCTGGCGGGCCACTTGAATTTTCTCACGCGACGGCCTGACTGGCTTACTTCAATGCCAGTTAACTCGGAAACAGTACAACGTATCCAGTTTCTTTTTCCTAAGAGTTATTTCTCTGCCCAACATAATCTGCAACACCCTTAAAGGCTTTTCACACTGTTTCTGACCATCCTACATACCAATTGTGAACAAAAGTGCTCAATAACGAAGTCATCTACTGTTACATCTCCAGATCAAGTTCCTGATAAATTCGACTGTCTCGTCCGATGGTTAGTGTATGTTCATTATCGCAGCATCGTACCGTCGAAGACGACAGGCTCCCACGACATAGACGATTGTTTTTAAGCAGTCACCACAATCAGAACTTGCAGAACTAGCCCAGCCCCACACGTGCATTAATTAACCAGATCTGCCTTTTCCGATTAGATTCCGGTTCATGAGCCTCCATTGGAGCCTTGAGACATCGAATCCTTAAATCCGCATGGAAGGGTTGTTGACTAGATATTTGTTGCTTACTTAAGGCTGCTTCCACTGAATTTTCTATCAATGTTTCCGAACTGAAAGAGGACGCAGTAAGGTTGTTTGCTGTACGTCACGACGGTTTCCTCAATTTCAGGCATTGGCGTGCTGCTTGTGTAATATCTCGATAACAGATGGCTGAGAATTCTACTAAATGTTGTTCCAGACGTCCAGCATGTGGGACATTGCTGAGAAGCCATAGAATATATGTGTTCTGCATACACGCCGTATTTACTTCATTTCCACAAGTTGGTAAAACTAAATCTGTGTGACTGGATTTTTGCCATACGCGAAGGATTTTACTTAGTAGAGTACTGCTTTCGAATAACCCGCCAGGGTAGCCGAAAGCGCTAACGCGCTTTTTCCTGGACTCGGGTAGGCGCGCCGGCCCTGGATCGAATCTGCCTGGCGGATTAACGTCGAGGGCCGGTGTGCCGGCCAGCCTGGATGTGGTTTTTAGGCGGTTTTCCAAATCCTGCTAGGTGAATGCCGGGCTGCTCCCCACGTTCTGCCTCCGTTACACGACTCGCAGACATCTGAACACGTTCGCACTATTCCATGAATTACACTAGTTGCAGACCAGCAGGGGTACATTAATTCCGTCCCGGGGGGTGTGGGGTGGCGGCCAGGAAGTGCATCCGGCCACCCGTTTCCACTAACCTTGCTTAAATCCGTTCCTAACAATGCCGACGCTGCGCCAGCGCAGGACATGGCACCAGTGAAGGAAAGAAAGAAAGAAAGTCTCTCGCGACTGAGATCTGACAGGCGCTTGGTCCCTTCCGCGTGGTTCAGGAGACGTGACAGCAGTGTCACTATTCAGGAGCAGATCTCCGGGAAACTTTGAGCCTTTCCACACTGAAACTTCACGGCCTTTGCACATCTGCGTGCTACGTGTATGCCTAAGCAAGACGCACGAGCGGCTGGCGTACTCGGCTGCGTCATTACGCCAGGTATGTGGCGGGCATCATCGGCAACCTCCGCCAAGCTGTGTGCAGTGCATCCATCCTCTGTCGCGCACACCGCAACTGAGTGAATAGCACTCAGATGGGGTACAGGCTTGCAGTGCTCTAGCTCTTACCGACTGAGCTACCCAAGCCTGCCCTCATAGCTTCACTAATGCCCATTACTCTTATCACACAGAATTCATAGACATTCTTTGCCGGGAAGTTTAAAAGCTATGCATATTCTGCTGCTGAGTGAAAGATTCATTTTGAAATAATAGGAGAGGTTCTAGCTTAAAGTTCCACGGTATGACAGTTCTGTAAGAGATGTCATTCACAGACTGTAAGTGTTCTATAGACACTGAAGAACCAAAAACAAAAAACAAAAAACAAAAACTGGTACACCTGCTTAATATCGTGTAGGGGCTCCCTGAGCACGCAGAAGTGGTGCAACACGACGTGGAATGCACTCGACTAATGTCTGGAGTAGTGCTGGAGGGAACTGACAGCATGTTTCCGGAAGGCCTGTCATAAATCTGTAGGAGTACGAGGGCGTGGAGCCACCCTGTAGAAATTCTGGACATGTGGCGTGTCGCAGTTGCCCAAGTCCGTCGGAATCCACAGTGGGCATGAATGGATGCAGGTGATCAGACAGAATGCTTACGTACATGTCACCTGTCAGAGGCTTATCTAGACGTATAACGGATCCCATATCACTAACACTGCACACGTCCCACACTAAATGGTTCAAAAGGCTCTGACTTAACATCTGAGGTCATCAGTCCCCTAGAACGTAGAACTACCTAAACCTAACTAACCTAAGGACATCACACACACCCATGCCCGAGGCAGGATTCGAACCTGCGACCGTAGCGGTCGCGCGTTTCCGGACTGTAGCGACTAGAACCGCTCGGCCACACCAGCCGGCGTCCCACACCATTACACAGCCTCTATCAATTGGAACAGTCTCCTGCTGATATATAAGGTTCATGGATTCACGAGGTTGTTTTCATACCCCTAAACGTCCATCCGCTCGATACAATTTGAAACGACACTCGTCCGACCAGAAAACATGTTTCCATACTTCAGCAGGCGAGGTGTAAAAACTTTATGTCGTGCAGTGATCAAGAGTACACGAGTGGGCTGCGAAAGCCCATATCGATGATACCAAATTCTTGTCGGTTTTCCAGCTGGATCAAGCTGTCATCTGAGCACAATATTTCAGCGGTCCACCTGGCCGCCATCATCAGGTGAGAAAAGCTACGCTGCTCTCGCCGTTAACTGATTCCACTCGCAAATGACTGCACCTTTATATGCATCGGAAGTACAACAGCGCATGCGCTTGATACAGTGCGCACGCGCTCAATCATTGCTGCAGCGCCTCCGGTGGTGAAGACTGTTGAAATCCATATAACGTTACAAATGATTATTCATAGCCGGTTTATTCAGATGCCGTCCTTTCTTCATGTCTGATAAAACAGGATTCCACGTTTTACTTAACGGGTATCCATTATCACGATTGATGATATTATATGCTATTCAGAATTCAAAGGATTCTTTTAAAACACAATCCCAATACCGAAAAGCATTTGGAACTACTTGCGTCTCAATGTAAAGCATCCTGCGTTCCTCTGTAAGGCAATGCTCAGCCACCGCAGATTTATCTGTCTGTAATAATGGTGTATGGCGATGACGTTCAATACACCTGTCGTTGACGGTACGAATAGTTTGGCCAATGTAAATTTTCCCGCACTTACACGGTATTTTGTAAACGCCAGACTTGCTCAAACCTAAATCATCTGTGACAGAGCCAAGAAGTGCTCGATTCTTAGCTGGCGGACGAAAAACACATCTGATCTCATATTTCTTCAAAACGCTACCTATCTTGGTGGACACATTTCCAGCCTACGGAAGAAAAGCCACAGACCAAAGGTGTTTTGAGAAGGTTCAGGTAACGTTCCAAACGCAAAAGCTCGTCGAATGTGTCGGTCCGTATAGCCCTTATTATTGAAAACGTCGTTAAGATGTTGCAGCTCCTGTGGTAAATTTTCAGGATCCGAGACAGCAAATGCTCGTTTAACCAAGGTTCGAAGGACTCCTGTACGTTGAAAAGGTGGATGGCAACTGGTAGCATGTACGTACCTGTCGGTATGAGTAGGTTTGCTTTAAACACTGTGCCCAAGATATCCGTTTTCTTTTTTATAAACTAGAACATCCAGAAAAGGTAACTTTCCCTCCTTTTCAATTTCCATCGTGAATTTCATGTTCGGATGAAGACAATTAAAATGGTCCAATAACCAGTGTAAAGAGTCTATTCCATGTGGCCAAACAAGAAACATATCGTCAACATATCTCAGAAAACATGAAGGCATCATAAAGGATGTTTTCAGGGCCATATCCTCAAAGTCCTCCGTAAAAAGATTAGCGACTATGGGGCATAAGGGACTCCCCATAGCCACACCGTGTGTTTGTTCGAAATATTTGTCATCAAATAAAAAATAAGTGGACGTCAGAACATGAATGCAGAGTTTTGTCATTGCCATATCAAGTTTTTCATTAATTTAAATCAATGACTCTTCAAGAGGGACCAGAGTAAAAAGTGACACCACATCAAAACTAACACGCAAATCAGAGTAACCAAAACGAACCAACATTAAACGCTGAATAAAATCCATGGAGTAGGAAACATGGTGTTCACATTTACCCACACGAGGGCTGAGAGCCGACGCTAAATAATTTGCCAAGTTGTAAGTTGATGCACCCAAATTAGGAACAATAGGGTGCAGTGGGACCCCATCCTTATGGATCCTTGGCAAAACGTATAATCTAGGTGGAACGGCCGCACCAGGACGTACTGTTTTGATAGTGTCCTCATGTAATGAACTCTTCTTCAGAAGTGAAATCGTAGTCCGTTTTATGCGATACGTGGGGTCCTTCTGTACTATACGATATGACGGATACTTAAGTAAATCATACATCGATGTTATTTCATTGAATGGTTCACACGCTGACCCAACAATGAAATCTGCAGCAATTTCCAGAAGGATTTCACTTCTGTCACACTGAACGATTCTCTTCAGTCGTTGTTGGTCCCGTTCTTGCAGGATTTCCTTCCGGCCTCAGCGATATCGGAGATTTGATGTTTTACCGGATTCCTGATATTCACGGTACACTCGTGAAATCGTCGTATGGGAAAATGCCCACTTCATCACTACCTCGGAGGTGCTGTGTCCCATCGCTCTTGCACCGACAATAATATCATGTTCACACTCACTTAAATTTTGATAACCTGCCATTGTAGCAACAGTAATCGATCTAACAACTGCGCCAGACACTTGCTGTCTTGTGTAGGTGTTGTCTATAACAGTTTCTTTGGCGCTTCAGTGTATAAGGGAGCTATACATAAGAGGGAGAGAGAGAGAGAGAGAGAGGAAGAAATAACATTGAAATCGTTTTAACATCTATATCATCACTTTGGAAATCTGAATTACCGTAGTAGGATGAGAAATCTTTAGTAGAAAGGGTCTGGTAATATTCTTTGTATTGAGGGTAAACTATTAGTTTAAATTTTCAGTGTTTATTACTAATAAAAGTTAAACAATTCAATTCACCGTACCACACAGGGTTGATAAATCAGTGAGGAGAGCTACCATTACTAATCCAGGAAACGTATGAGATACTTTTCGCATTATAGCGGATAAAAATTAAAAATTAAGCAGAGGTGGGCACGGGTATTAATGAAACGTCCCAACGAGGATTAGACTGAATCATGTCAGGACGAATAATGTACTTTAGCGATATCAATTCCAAACAATATTTGAATATTGCATCTCGAAAATGTAGAAACATTCGTCTTTGTGGTTCATAGTGTGGGTTCCTGTAGTCATGTCCTAGTACATGAACCACGGGCAACGTATGAGTGGCCAAGTAAGTGGTCCCGACAGTCGGGATACCAGTTACTTTGGAATAAGGCTGGGCATCTCGGACATATTCTGAGGCGTGGTCACCTTTGTGCTCATACGGCAAAGACTACCAAATCCACCGGTTAGTCCCTCAACCGTTAGGGGTAAAACCCAATGGGACTCGGGGCAAGTAAGGCTAGTAACCTGCTTCCCTGGTACTTTAAATACGATGCTCGCAACAATCAGAGCAAAATGCCGCGGACCTTTGGAGGTGACGGAGACCCACCTCAAACTGACATACCAGGGACTCCTAAGATACGACTTGGGAAACAAATGGTAATGAGATGGAGAGCTATTAATATCAATGGGGGCTACTCTGGGAAGAAGGTAGAGCTGGCAGAGGCTGCAAGTAAGATGGGGCTGGACGTTTTAGCTGTTAGTGACATTCGGGTAAGGGGTGAGAAAGAAGAGGAATTGGGAGAATACAAGGTCTACCTGTCAGGAGTCAAAGTAGGAATAGCACAATGGGATGTAGGGCTTTACATCAGGAAAGAAATGGAACCCAGCGTAGTTGCAATAAGGTATGTAAACGAACGACTGATGTGGATAGATTTGACAGTGTCTATCAAGAAAATTAGGATTGTGTCAGTATATTCGCATTGTGAAGGGACAGATCAAGATAAGATGGATAGTTATTATGAGGCACTCAGTGATGTAGTTGTTAGAGTAAAGGACAAGGACACTTTCTGCTCATGGGGGATTTTAACGCCAGGATTGGAAATCGAACAGAAGGGTATGAAAAGGTTATGGGTAAATTTGGAGAGGATATGGAGGCCAACAGGAACGGGAAACAAGTCTTGGATTTCTGTGCCAGTAAGGGCTTAGTAATCACAAACTCCTTTTTTAAACATAAGAACATTCACCAGTATACTTGGAAAGGCAGGGGAACCAGGTCTGTCATTGACTATATAATAACAAATCAGGAATTCAGGAAGGCTGTGAGGGACAAACGTGTATTCAGGGGATTCTTTGATGACACTGATCATTATTTAATCTGCAGTGAATTTGGGATTGCGAGGCCGAAAGTGCAGGAGGTCAGGTCCATATGTAGGAGGATGAGAGAGGAGAAACTTCAGGATAAGGATATCAGGCACAAGTACATAACAGCGTTCTCAGAAAGGTACCAGTCAGTTGAATCTAGTCAATTACAATTGGAAAAGGAATGGACAAGGTACAGGGAAACAGTAGTAGAAGTGGCTAAAGAATTCCTTGGAACAGTAGTGTGTAAAAGTAGGATGAAGCAAACAGCTTGGTGGAATGACACAGTCAAGGCAGCCTGTAAAAGGTAAAAGAAGGCGTATCAATAATGGCTACATACTAGAACTCAGGTAGACAGAGAAAGTTAAATTGAAGAAAGAAACAAAGCCAAAAAAATAATTGCAGCATCCAAGAAGAAATCTTGGGAAGACTTTGGAAACAGGTTGAAGACTATGTGTCAAGCTGCTGGAAAACCATTCTGGAGTTAGCAGTCTTCGAAAGGGAGGTAAGAAGGAAATGACAAGTATTTTGGACAGGTCAGGAAAACTGCTGGTGAATCCTGTGGAGATGGAGGGAATATTTTGAAGAGTTGCTCAATGTAGGTTGAAATTACGATCAGTAATGTTTCAGATTTCGAGGTAGAATGGGATAGGAATGATGATGGAAATAGCATCACATTTGGGGAGGTGGAGAAAATGGTCAAGAGATTGCAGTGCAATAAAGCAGCTGGGGTGGATGAAATTAAGTCGGAACTCATCAAATACAGTGGAATGTCAGGTCTTAAATGGCTACACAGGATAATTGAAATGGCCTGGGAGTCGAGACAGGTTCCATCAGACTGACAAAAGCAGTAATCACACCAATCTTTAAACATGGAAACAGAAAAGATTGTAACAACTACAGAGGTATCTCTTTAATCAGCGTTGTGGGTAAAATCTTCTCAGGTATTGTTGAAAGGAAAGTGCGAGTATTAGTTGAGGACCAATTGGATGAAAATCAGTGTGGGTTTAGGCCTCTTAGAGCTTGTCAGGACCAGATCTTTAGCTTGCGGCAAATAATGGAGAAGTGTTATGAGTGGAACAGGGAATTGTATCTACGCTTAATAGATCTAGAAAAGGCATATGAACGGGTTCCTAGGAGGAAGTTATTGTCTGTTCTACGAGATTATGGAATGGGAGGCAAACTTTTGCAAGCAATTAAAGGTCTTTACATGGATAGTCAGGCAGCAGTTAGAGTTGACGGTAAATTGAGTTCATGGTTCAGAGTAGTTTCAGGCTGCAACCTGTCTCCACTGATGTTCATATTATATATGGATCATATGTTGAAAATAATAGACTGGCTGGGTGACATTAAGATATGTGAACACAAAATAAGCAGTCTTGCATATGCGGATGACTTAGTTGTGATTGCAGATTCGATTGAAAGTTTGCAACGTAATTTTTCAGAGTTAGATCAGAAATGTAAGGACTATGATACGAAGATTAGCATCTCCAAAACGAAAGTAATGTCAGTGGGAAAGAAATATAAACGGATTGAGTGCCAAATAGGAGGAACAAAGTTAGAACAGATGGACGGTTTCAAGTACTTAGGATGCATATTCTCACAGGATGGCAACATAGTGAAAGAACGGGAAGCGAGGTGTAGCAAAGCTAATGCAGTGAGCGCTCAGCTACGATCTACTCTCTTCTGCAAGAAGGAAGTCAGTACCGAGACTAAGTTATCTGTGCACCGTTCAATCTTTCGTCCAGCTTTGTTGTATGGGAGCGAAAGCTAGGTGGATTCAGGTTACCTTATCAACAAGGTTGAGGTTACGGCTATGAAAGTACCTAGGATGATTGCAGGTACTAGTAGATGGGAACAATGGCAGGAGGGTGTCCACAATGAGGAAATCAAAGAAAAACTGGGAATGAACTCTATAGATGTAGCAGTCAGGGCGAACGGGCTTAGATGGTGGGGTCATGTCACACGCATGGGAGAAGCAAGGTTACCGAAGAGACTCATGGGTTCAGCAGTAGAAGGTAGGAGGAGTCGGGGCGGATCAAGGAGAAAGTACCTGGATTCGGTTAAGAATGATTTTGAAGTAATAGGTTTAACATCAGAAGAAGCACCAATGTTAGCACTGAATAGGGGATCATGGAGGAATTTTATAAGGGGGCTATGCTCCAGACTGAACGCTGAAAGGCATAATCAGTCTTAAATGATGATGATGATGATGATTCGTCTTTTCTATGACTGATTAACATTTAGGTACATAGTGGCAACACCATCAACACTGTATCGGAATAATAATTGTTCCGTTTTGAATCTCTAATAGTAGCCACATTTGCTGACTAAATTATGAAAAATCGGCTCCATCTACTATGCAAATACGTGTTGTTTTTAACGTCCACATAGAAGTTGTAACAAAACGGCATGACCAGACTTATGACTCATCTACTTTGCAAAGAAATCTCATCCGTCAGCTAAAAATTTGCAGTGAAGTGAGGGTTGACACAGTGATGAATGAACCATAAGCAAAAATGTACTCGTGCAGGAAAATCATCTGCTGGTAACTACTGCACAGGCGCTGTACATGGTACGGTTACAGCAGGTTCTACTGTGGCACTCACCAGACAACATTACTTGTTGCAAATGATTGTCTTACGCTGACACTAGGGTTGGTATCAAATGGCCAAAAGAAGTTCCTTCTCTTGCTGAGGTATCCTCGTCCTTCTAAGTCTCCCCCAGTCATGAATAGTAATTAGAAACGTCCCATGTTCCCTAAGAAGACGAAAATTTTGCTTCAAATATCCTCCACTTGGGACAGTGCCATTCTGAGTATCGTTCCTGATACAAACGTCAATTGTCACAGCCATTACCATCTGCTACACAATTCAGCAAATGGGCACCTGCCGACTTATCATTTGAGTACACTTCCACGGAACTGTACCCTAAACCAAGTTCGCTGTAAATACTAAACAGTTAATGTAACGTGCTTGACATTAGTAGAGCAATGAAGTTTGTCCCAAGTCAACACAAGCAATGAGGTGAGTCACATATCAACATTATCTTCGTTGAATTGGAACAACGAACAAAAGTGGTCAACCTAAGAATTAGAACTTACGTTATATTCTGACCAAATGTAAGCAACACACTATTTTGAAAAATTCATTTAAGAAAATCTTTTCATTTGATGCAGGCATTCTCTGTTTCTGCCGGTTTCACATGATTAAAGTGATTGAAGAGAAGAAGAAAACGAAAGTGAGACAATTCCGAACCCATGTCTTCTGTGTGTTATAAATTTTTCCTGAAAGCTTGTCTGTACCTTTATACCCTGCATATTTTAGCACAGTTATCATTGTGCCGAGGCTTAGAATTGTAACTTGTGGATCTAAAACACGTGCATGTGATTTCGTGATACACAAGCATGCAGATGAGGACAGGTACTAAGAAAGGACCCAGTCAAAATAACTTTGTAAACAATAAGAAATGATTCAAAGTGAAGACTGAAGATTGCATGAAGAGGCTGAAACTTGTTCGGCCACCAAATAGTATACTTGTCTGCATAAGAGGCGGACTTGACTCCGATCAAAAACTTTGTTCCGAAAGCTGGAAAGCAAACTGAAGGAACCTAGCGCGAGGAGAACGTGACGGGAAATGGAAAATCTGTATTGTTTAGTCGAAAGGCAATAAACGTTTCTTTCACTTCTCGACCTGTGTTGGTAGTGGTGCTTCGCTGACTGTTCTCTAAACTTGACCAAGAGGAGAAAATGGATGTCCTATAGGAAATGTTGCGAATGCTACACATTACTAAAATGTGTTGATTAGATTTACACTCGTGAGTTGAAATACTATGGCCACTGTCCATCGAAATATTCAGTGCTGCCTGGTGGAGCTGCGGGAACGTGACCTGTTAAGGAATTGTACAAGTTGGCAATAGATGAAGTGTAGCCAATGATAGAGGTGCAGTGTGGGCTATAACTATCGTATGGCAGTGAAAATTGGTAGATATTGTAATGCCTTAATGCGGAATCGATTTACAATGGAAAAAATGTTCAATTTTAGGCCACCAGGTGACAATCTGTCGCTGTACAGTGTCTCGGCGACGTCTCCAGAGCTCATACTCAAGAAATTGCGTAGGCGCTGGTTAAAAATATCAATATTGTGCCTTTCTCACTTTTGGTAAACATTTTTGGAATACAGTGATCAATTAATTGTTATATTTAGATTAAAGTTCAGTCTTGATCACGTTATGTCTGTTTTAATGAGTAACCGGTTTCGGTTTTTTCTATAAAACCATCATCAGACCCATTGGCTCCCTTGGGTTGGTAGGTGGAGCTCTCCTTGCTGCTGTGCTTTTGGAATCGAAGCCACGCAGAATCGCTGCTGATCACGTCCCAAAGATCGACACACTATTAGTGACGTGGTCTTGATGTTTTGACACATCAATGTAAGTGGCGAGCACAACATGATAAAAGGCCATCGCCAAGTAATGGAGATTTGGCATGGACACAAAATCATCATCCGGTACGCTGATTTCATAGATGTGGTCATCGAACGCTAACAGGAAATGAGTGGTTTGCTAATTCAAATATAAAATTTGCTACTTGGTGTTAATAATAAGCAATCGACAAACAAATAAAAATCTCAAGTTCTGACAGCGCTACGGTGGGGTATGAGGGATGGTCTAATGTTAACCAACGGTTGATACTTTTGTCCTTAAAGTAGAACTGATAATGAAGGAAGCTCCATGAGGCACAAGGCAAAAAGTCCCTCTGTTACATGAATCACTACTAATGTGCTGCGCATCAGCTACATAACAAACAAAAGAAAATTCTCAATAACGACAGACACCGGTTTCAACGGAGACTCCGTGCCTGTAATTGACGTCCATGTCCTTTATCCTGTTATTTTCTGTAAGACACATAAAAAAGTTTTAGTAGTGATTTACATGGCGTATTGTGACGATTTTTGCAGAGCAGGTGCAAGGAAAATTTGAGCTCTTCAGCCATGAGATATTTTTAAGTTACGGTGACAACGAATCGCAACAGAAGTGAAAGCAATTGATAACCTTTCCTTTACCTTTGAACTTGCTTCGTGTTATCTTGTTACGCTACCACAAGTAAAGACTTGGCCACAGTCAGCGAATCAAGACATGTTTCTGGCTTCGAAATTTGTTGGAATGGTTGGGGTAGCGAAGTTATGACTTCCACCACAGACAATTTAATTTCTTTCGTTCAATTTTGAAATCGTTTACTTTAACATCCTGAGCACAAAACATGTGTTACAACGCATCTCGTTTGTTCTTGCTTCCGCGTTGCATCAAAGGAAGAGCGATGAGGGATGCCCAAATACTACAGTGGGGAAAATTAGTATAATGCGAAGGGATTCTGTTATTTATACAAAACCGATGTAGCTGTATAATAAATTGCCACAATGTTTCTCAGAACTCATCGTAACGATAAACTCCCTATTCAATAGAGAATTAACCAATCATTTTAATATATGAGGGGATGAAGTAATGAATTCGTTGTAGTGTGATGTTATATGACTAAGGGACATTAGAAGCAACCAAGTTGTGACTTATGAACTAAAGCAGGAATGTAAAATATAAAAGTTTTTTAGCAACAGTGTGGAATTCTGTGGAAAAATTAAATAACCAATTGTTTCAAATATCTTCATAAAAGTTAATGTAACCATTAGCAACAAACGAAGAATTAAATCGCATTGTAAAAACATTATCAGGTATAAAAGCCATGAGTAATCAGTATTTATTACTGTTAATAGATGGGGATTGGGCATTCTGGACCAAATGCCAAAATCAGCTATTTAAACCCTATTTTATGCTATTTTAGACCATTTTACATCGAAATCAGCTATTATCCATATTTTTACTATGATACAACCACAAAATTAGGGAAATGCATAAAGTGTCTCTTTTAGATAATACTATATACATATATACAACATTTATAATGGTGTTGAAAAATAAAAATATATACAATTATAGATGGTGTTGGTTATTCTAAATATTTATTTATATACAACTACTAATAATTATGTTTATATAGCAAATATAATATATACATATATACAATGAATGATGATGAAACAATAATATACACAATATATACAATACATACATTAATAAATATAATATATACAACATATATACATATATACAACTTGTGATTATATACAATATTTACAATAAACTATAATGTCCAAGTGGTAATGTATTTATTCCATCATTCATAATGTGTCTTTTATCATCATTTGCACTTAGTGCTATTTTATTTAATTTCAAAGTATATATTTCATGTTTATAGCTTCTAATTAAATTCATTGAACTATATAATTCGCTATTATTGAATAAGCAGTATTTATAGTCATCCATTGATATTTTATTCATTACTACTGATTTCTTAACACCTTTAGATTTTTTATTTTCTTTTTCACCAACACAATATGCATACATTTTAGCTCTCAAACCAACAAATTCAGTCATTATTTTACCATTACATTCATCTTTCATTTTACCTAATACCTTTTTGTTCATTTGTGGTATATTGTACACATTATTTGTTGCATAATCACTTGTATCAAAATGTTCAATCATATTTTTCTTATCTTCATAAAAGTCATCTGTTTTTATATTGTATATATAACTATCAGTATCTTGATAACATAACTCAATATTCGTACCATATTTAGGTTTCATTACATCATAATGGAAACTATACATTGATTCTTTTGATAAATCTAATATACTCATTCCAACATAAATTGGTTTATTAAATTTAATTTCAGTTTTATTCATATGAATAGCTACCAGATTTTCATTTAATATTGTTCTATGTTTGAATTAGGTTTAGCTATTAATTTATCACATTTTTTACCATCTGATACTAATTTTATATTAACTCTGTTTCTTATATTTTCCATTGCTTTTCCAAACACACTATGTTCATCAGTTAAAAGAAATATTTTTCAAAATCATTTTTAGCTTTTGTTCTCATTTCTGTATTTAAGTCAATGTACTTTTTCAACCAATCACTTTGTCTGAATTTTAGTGCACGATGTATTCTTGTTAATTTCAATCCTAATTTTATACATTGTTTTAGGTTTCTATAATGTACAACATATTTATATATATTGTTTAATGTTGTTAGTAATTTATGTCCATTTTCTGGTGCTAATGGTAAATCTTTATGTTTATCATGTAATTCAATTGGATATTGTAAATCAACTTCTAATATATATCCATATTCAGATTTATCCGGAATGATCATTACATCAATATTTAAATTATTTTCCCATTCAAATCCACCATATGGTGAATATTGTGACATTCCATATCCATATAAATTATTAGCATCTATATACATTAAATAATTTGATTCTTTATTTTTATTGTAATCTTTCATGTATCTATTATTTGCTTTAACATATCTTTTACAACATTGTGCTATACCACCTCTAATGCCTTTTTCAACCATTAATATCATATCATAATCATGTAATAATTCAAGTGGTGGTTTAGTCATTTTTACCATTGCATCCCAAGATAAACCAGGTGCTGTATAATACCATGCTGGATCTAAATCATATGATTTCATACATGTATCTCTAAAGTTCTCAAATATATCAGCTAATAATAACACATCTGTTTTCAAATATAAATCATGGTACTCACCCATATTTTTTATATTAAATTTATTCCATACTAATTGTGCATGCTCATAATCATCATCACTTATATTACATTCATTGATTTTACTATAGAATTCATTTTTAGGTGGTAATTGTGTTTCATTAAATTCATTCCAATCATCCATATAATCATATGGGTACACACCTTTTCTAATAACTAGATCTACTTTATCTTTTTGAAAGAATAATTCAATATTTTTCATTTTATCTTTTGGTAAATTAGATGATAGTTTATCTAATGATGATGCCATGAATCTAAATGTATCAATAAATCTCATTTTTAAGTTATTTGTTTGCTTACCAAAACTTATATATTTCTCTTCATTATTCGGTATCAATTCTATTTCCTTATCATCATAACCAAGTTCTTTTATAAACAAATGTGAATCATAACCAGTTAGATTGTGTACAAATATAGGTACGAATGTTGGTTGTTGAAGTTTAAGATTACATTCATTACATAATGGTGCTATATAATTACCAGTTAAATGATCATGATGATGTACTTTTTTATTATTTGGTGTATATGGTGATTCACATAATGTACATCTTTTAGATTGGTTATGTATTTTTATTTGTTCATGTGTTAACTGTTTCATTGGTTCTATTTGTGAATATATGTGTCCTATTTCTTCAACTTCATTTTTAATCATCTCAAAAAATTTAGTTTTAGCATTTGGTCCTCTATAAACAACAAGATCTTTATAATGATTATGAATGTATTTCACATAGTAACAAAATCCAGATGGTTCATGTTTTTGATATTTCATTGTGTACGATTCATTTGGATTTGGTTCACATGTGTCCATTTTCAATAATAAGCTTTCAAAATCAGCATATATAACAAATGGAACAGGCATTGTATGTTTATAATTCTTAAATGTTATGTATTCACCTTTATTTGGTATTCTAATTTTAACTGATTCATTTTTAGAACAATCATCTTTATGTACACTTAGTTTACTTTCTGAATTGAAGTGTTGTAAGCACATTTTACGTAAATAAATTTTACCATGATGTGATGTTTTCTGATTTCTTACTAAACGAGATAAATCTTTAAACCAACAATAATGTGATTTATTACTGTTTTTCATGTATAATAAATCAATGTGTACTTCTTTTTCACATTTTGTAACCTTTAATGGATATATTTCATATTTTTCATCATAAGCATACACATTAATCGATATATTAAGTTTACATTCATATTTAGGTATATTAACAATTTCAACTGGATATTCTATTTGACCAATTTTATTTTCTAATTGTTTTATACATTCTACATAGTTACTAGTTCGATCAACATGTTTATCAGCTGGATTTAATGCTGATGCTATAGACCACAAGAAACATTTTTCATCATTATTCTTAACATTTATACATGCTTTTTTATCTTTTATTATTTTTGGTAGTTCAATATATGATGAACCATTAAGTGGTGTATATTTGTTAATTCCTAATTGTAAACCAATTACACTATTTAACATCCAGCCTGATCCTTTATCTTGAAAATTTTGCATGTATGTTAATATTTGTTGTTTACCTTTTGTATCAAATTTATTTAGATCTTTTTCATTTGTGATTGTATAGTTGTATGTTGAGAATCTAAATGGTTTTATTTCATTAGTAGTATTCAATTTGAATTCACAGTACAATATTAGATTAACTTTTAATCCAGTGTATATTTTAAGATTATCTTTTATTAACTGACATACAATAGGTTTTGCTGATGTCATAATGTGTTGTGGATCTTTAATTTTTAAGTTGTTTTCAATATTGTATGTTTGTAGTTTATTTTGGAATGCTTTTTCAATTGAATGATAAATATGAATTTTTCGTTCATTAGGATGTTCAAATATATCTGTAGCAAATGGAAATAGTGTTTGAGTATTTTGAATCAACTGTAACAAATCACTTTTACATAATTTAGAATATCCACTAAGATTTAAATGTTTAGCTAATGTTTTAAGTTCATTAACATTCATTTTTGATGGATCTTTATCTTCTATATTAGCAATAGATACATTTTAGGTGTTCTTTTTCTTTTATTAGATTCCTTAGCAATATCAATAGCATGTGGAAATAATAAATCCATTAATTCACTTTTACGCATTTTAGAGTAACCTTTAATCTTTATGCTTTAAGCTATTGTTCTAGGTTCATTCATCTTCATCTCCATTATGATAGCCCTATTTATTAGGGAAGAAAACTATTATTTTTGTTATCTGTATTTGTTGTCTATTTACTTATGTAATTATTATTCAGAATATTTGGTAACTGTATTTTTACAAATAGATACAGATATATCTATTTATTAGGGATAAAGAGTAAACTAATTGTTGTCTGTATGTGTTGTCTCTTTTGAGTTTTTTTGTATTACATAACCCTATAATTATTAGCCTTATTTTGAATACTAGATACAGTTAGATATATCTATTTACTTATATAATTATTATTCAGAATATTATACTCTATGCAACATATGGTTATATAATCAATAAAAAATATTTTATAAGAATTAGTAGATATTTATAGATTCTTTTTCTTTTATAAGATCAGAATGAATTAATGATTTTTCATGCTGTTTAAGTTTACATCTAGCTGCAATTCTACCACATTCACATGCTACCTTTTCAAATAATTTATCTTTGTTTGCTTCATAATATATTTTAGTATAATAACATGCACACTGGCTACATGCTCAACAATGTCCATCTTTTACAAATTTATCAAAATGAAATTCATTAATATTTTTATCTTCTTTACATCTACAACATTTCTTAGTTGTATTTATTTATTATACTTAAAAAACTCTATTGTTGTCTACATTCTAATACATGTACCTTTTTATCTGATCTGTCAATCCTTCCTTTATAAACAATATTCCAACCTATCATAATTGTACAATCATCCCCACCAATCATTTTTGCATATCTATCTAGTAATATTATATTAAATTCATTATTAAGTTCAATAAATGTTTGAAAACCTAATTTAGTATTTTTGATTTCTACATTTGTAATATGATACACTTTATCCACTTCAATGTCACATAATTTCACCAATGGTGTATTTTTATTAACACTATTAAGTGTAGTTAATAGCTCCAATTATATAGAAGAAAAATGTTTTAATTGTTGGATTGTATTGTTTAGTACAATTATTAGTTCTGATATTAATGAAGATGATTTAATACAATCTATACCAAATAGTGATAAATCAAATATACCATACTTTACTACTTTTTTGGTGAATTCATTATATTCATAAAAGGCATCATCTCTAAAAAAGTACAACATACCATTAATGTACCTAAATACTGAATTTATACCAGTTGGTAATCCAGAATATTCTCTACTTATAATACCACGTACTTTATATTTAAAATTACATTCATCTATTTCAGCATAGAAAAAGTCATTAAAGAAAATAAAGGTTCTACGAGTATAAATGTTCACCATACCATTTAATTTGAAATTATTGCATAAACCTGTACTAAATATTGGTTTTGGATATCCTGATATCAATTGTAATGTATGTAAATGTATCATATATATCATATTATTGAAAAATATAATAAGTTCACCACTAGGTCTCTGATATATAGCATCTATACGGTTTACATCATTTGGTAAAAATGTTAACCAATCAGTTATTAATTGTTATTTTCGTATTGTATTTTGAATTATCCACACCCATTTCTGATAAAAAACATATAAAATCCCATTCATAAATAATATGTGATCAATATATTTAGTTTGACATAATGATATAGGTTCTGATTGTATAGGTGGTGAAATTGGTTTAATTGGTAATTGTGTTGGTTGTGTTGATTGTTTACCATATAAACTTTGAATAACATCAATATCATCTTGATATAATGCTAAATGCAATCAATTATAGTATGCATAAATTATTGAACCATAATCATCTGAATGTCGTAGACCTAATGAATGACCAATCTCATGTATTAATACTTCAAATAGATTTGTTTGTCTTTTTGGTGTATTAGTATTCATCTCTAAATACCTTATTTCATCATCATCCATATGTATTTCTACAGGATTATTATTCATATCTGGAAAAAATGCATGACCTAAAACATTACCTTTAGCATCTAAATCCTTTGAACAATGTATACTTTTACAATTTCAAATTTATGTTTACATCTTTTATTTGTTATTAAGATATCAGGATTATTGCTACCATGTTTAAACTGAATATCTATTTTATCTTGCCATATTTTAAATGCTTCATCAGTTAATTGTAATACTTTATTAGTAGCACCTTTATAATGCCATTTGATATGTTGCTTATTCCATTTATACAAACTAGTTCTGTAGCAACCAAATTCATCTTTCACACCACATCTAGGCACGTTCATAAAATTTAAAGTATCATCACCTAATTCAATACTTATTTCAAGATTATATGTTAACTGAAATAACATTAATGCTTCTCTAAATGTATCATCACTATAATGAGTATTATCATTAACATTTGTGATATCTAAATATCCATAATCACTTAAATACTTTATTGTTTTACTCTTATCATTGGCATATATAATTTTAAACAACAATAAGAATATTATTGTTTTCATTTATATAGACTTAAAAAATTCAATCTTAATATTCTCATTCTTATCACTAAAATATAAATCAATAATATGGTTATCAATAGTTGAAGAAAATTCGCAATCAGATGATGTAATTGATTCTTTAAAATTTAGAAATACCTTTTCATCATAATTATAAATAATGATTCTATAAGTCGGATACAACATTTTTTCATATTTTATATAACCAATCCTAAGATTATTATGTAAATAAAAATCAATGTTGAATTCTTCAAGTTTAGATATGACTTCTATCAGCCTCATTTATTATATAAAAAATAAACAGTTTGTTTCTTAAAATATTCATAAACAACACATATTTCCTCACCATTCAGATCATATACATAATTCAAAGATTCGTCATTTAACTGATTAATGAATATAGATACATCATCAGGATAACAGACAGATAGAAAGAACAGAAGTGCGAACTTCTTCATTTATATATATAAAAATTGTTCACGTAATTACTGACCCAACTATTATGTGAATTATCAAATCCTAACCATTTAACATATACTTTATCACCTTTTGTTCTTAACACCTTTTCAATAAGATATACACCTGGATATTTTGTTTTCTGTATCTCATGTTCATAAAAATTACCTTTAACATCTTTTAATTTATATGTAAGTGGATATGAATATATAACATTTTCAATTTCAAATAATTCTGTTGACCAATTAGCAGTATATCCTTTTTCAAATATTCCTTTTAATTTACTTATTCTAACTGGATCACCTATCGAATATTTAGATTTATATGGATATATTACAGTAGCATTTGGTTTATAATTTTTATCATTAACATATATTGGTTTCATTTTTATTGTACTATGTTTAGTATTATTATAGTCATTTACTAGTTTTTGTAATATATCAACCCATTTATAGTTACCCTGAAAACAAATTGTTTTCACATTTTCTCTTTTGTGTTCTATTAAACCGTTCTACAACTGATGCTTTAATTTCAGTAAATGTAGAATAGTGATTAATATTACATATTTTCATTAATTTATTAAAATATTTATTATAAAATTCTTTTCCATTATCTGTTTGTAAATGTTTTGGTGATCTAATTTTAAATATATTATCAAATGCATTTGTTACATTTTCACCTGATTTATCCTTAATTGGGATAGCCCATGCATATTTAGAATATACATCAATAACAGTTAACATATATTTATATCCTTTATTTATTTTTGATATACCTTTTAAATTACCTGAATCCATTTCAACTAAATCAGCCTGCCATAAATCATCTATTCCAAATGATTCTACGTTTCTTCTATTGTAATTTTTTCTCATTGGTTTATGTAGTTCATTTATTATATTTTCTCTACTTACAATTAAATTGTTTTTAAAAATTTACTCTTTTTTGTTTTACATACTGAACATATGCCTTCAATTCTTTGTCTTCCATTTTTAGTTATTGATCCATGTAGGTCATGTGTATCTGTAAATGTTTTACACTTTAAACAATATATGTGATCATTCATTTATATAGCTTAAAATTGTTATTAATCATCAGGGAATGTAAATAAATCGCCAAATACATAAACCTTTGCTCTATATGGCTTAAATTGAATTGGTCCATCATAATGTATACATAAACTTTCATTACCTTTTATCAACTGTGGAAAATCAGTGAAAGGTGTAGTTGATTTTGGAAATATAGACATTTTAAAGTTTTTAGGATTAACAATTACATCTTCAACAGTATATGCATTTATTATAACTTTCTTGACCATAAGCCAATTTGGAATTACACATTTCTGACACTCAGTAGAATCGTTAAAAGTAATGTCAAAAACCAATTTATCATGTATCTTATTTTCAAGATTATTTATTTTTTTTATGTATGGCGATAAATCTGACTTTGAGAAATAATCTGAAAAAGCCTTTTCAATCTCCTTTTTTGTAAAGTAATTTGTTAGATCTGGTACTTTTTCATTAAATTCCGTTTTATTGACATAATTATTAAATTATGTTAAAATAGACATGCATTCAGGTTTTGTAACATATTCTTTTTATAAATATTGTTTTGTAACAGCATCATAACCACTGACTGGATCTTTTATATTTACTAAACGTTTTCCTTTAAAACTAATATAACTTTTTGTAACCCCAAACATCTTATGTAATTCTTTCTGAACTTGCTTAACTATATTATTAATTTTTTCTTCTATTTCATTTATGATAATTTTTCTATTATTTTGTTCATTTTTAGGCCGCAGTTTGTTTCCAAAAATGTCCATTTATTAGATTCAAAATATCACTGAATTTATAACCATCTGATAACATCTTTAACACAAATATACATAAATGGCCACAAATTACTTCATCATAATCTTGTATTCTCATTGCATTATAGTATAAGTTATTTTGACCTAAATAATTAACTAGTTGGTATGGTACATTACCACCAAATGAATCAAACACAAATTTACCATCATTACTCTTATAATAACATATCCAATGTGTACCAACATGATCAGATGTGTCTAAATTTACTATTCCACATTCATTATTTTTGGGTTTATTAGATAACTCATCTATCATAAAAACACCTTTAAAATGTTTAATTTTTAGTTTTTTAGCTATATTTTCTAAATCAAAATTACTCAATGCTTTTGGATACATTTTCATTATTTTTTGCATCCTTTTTTAACCCTGTACCTTTTTTCTCCATTTCCATATTATGCCTCTTTAATTCAGCTAATTCAGCATCATTTTTCTTTTTATTCATAACTGTACTAGCAACAGCTGCAGCACCACCGGCTATTGTACCAATTGATGCTAAATATGGTAATGCAGCTAATAATAATGGTAAAAATCCACCTTCATGTTGTGTTAATCCACTACCTTCTATCTTTTTGTTAGATATTCAATAATTTTTTTCACAACTCGAATACCTAGTGTAATAAGTAAATTACCACCAATTTTTTTCTCTTTTTCTTTTTCGAGCATTAGTTAAAAAATTATCAATACTATCTAGTTGATCATTATTGGCTTTCATTGTATGTGATTTTGGTTTAATTTTTCAACTAGGTAGTAAAGTATAGTCAATACTAAATTTATTCATTTAAATAGATTAAAAATCCCATCTATCTCATCAAGATAAAGTCCCATTCCTAATTTCCGTTTTCCATACATAATTCCTCTAACAGCAGCAGAAGCTAATTTTTCACCTAATGATGCATCTGAACTATACATTCTCTCTTTTGCTACATTTTGTAATATTTTATCAGCTATATGTATTTTTTCTATATCTTTATTATCCCTATATGCAATATCATGCTGTTTACATGCTTCATCTAATGGATTTATAGCTTTATCACCTCTAGATAACCTTTCATCTAATTTTGTACCTGGTCCACAATAATTATAACCAGGTAGATGCATTTCAAATGGTAATTTATTAATTAATGTATTTATCAATCCTTTACCATATTTTTCATTCTTCCAAAATGTATGTGGTATATTATTCAAGAACCTAATTAAATATGGAATACCTTTTGGATCATTAATTATAAAGTCATTAAATTTATTTGTTAACATTTCAGTTATTCCTACTTTTTCATTGTAATAATTATTATTTCCAGTCATTTCCTCACCATGAATTACCATTAATCTATCAATTAGTTGTCTAACATCATTCATCCATATATATTCTACTGGTTTATTACTATATTTTTTAATAAATCCTGTACCTGATTTGGTTGGGGACACATCTGAATAATCTGATGAATCTATAGTTTGTTTTCTTTTTTGGGGTAAATAGACATCAACAATTTCTTTTATAAAAATATTGTATTTAAAACCTTTACTTGATTTTATTTTTTTTTTGGGTTTTTATCAGAATATAATGCATCTGAATTGTATATTATATCTGCATAATTTGATAATTCAACAGGATAAAATTTATCATTCAAATCATCCATAGAAATATGTTTTTTAGTTAAAAGGTTCATTAATCCATCTGTACCATCATATTGATGTCCACCAATGATTAGTTTATCCCCTTTGAATTCTATAGGTAATTTACCAATGTACTTAAACATTCCAACAGGTCTTAATCCAAAAACAGTATCTTCACCATTATTGATATATTTTAACATTCTTTCACTTTCATTTTTTTAAATTTTTTCTCTTCTTCATATTTACTCAATACATCATCAATTTCTGATTCATTTAAATCACTGTAGTTATCATATTGTGTGATTTGTGGTATATGATATGGAATCATTTGTTTTTCTACCTCTCTATTTTCTTCAATAGCTTTCAAAACATTATCACCTATTCCTTCAAGCCCTTGTTTTACTTGTTCTATAGCATCAATAACAGGTTGATCCTCTTTTTTTTCATATTCTGTTCTTGGTTGTTTTTCCATGTTTTAAATTGTTCTTTTAATCTTTCTACTTTTTTTCTATTACGTTTAGCTTGTTTAACTATAGCTGGATCATATTGTGTAAACATATATTTAGAATGAAAATGTGTTTATGTTGATGTTTGTGTTGACGTTTAATGTTTATGTTTACGTTTATGTTTATGTTTAACATTTATGTTTTATGTTAAGATTTATGTTTATGTTTACGTTTATCTTATTATGAAATGTTGTATTTTATTTCTATATTTTCCATCATTACATTTCCTTGTTATATCTATTGTTATAAAACCAAATTCATCATTCCAACATTTACAACATATTTCTTTAAATTCATTAAATTTTAAATCACCACCAACAAATTCATTATAAACATGATGTAGATTTGTATCATCCTGTCTAAATATATTTAAGAAATTCAGATTATCTCTGACTAACTGTTTATTTATTTTTGAGTAAGTTTGAGCTAAATAAAAACAATCAATTCCTTTATGTCTACCTCTGGTAAAATATTCTCTTACTATATCTTGATTTTCTAGTATAAAATCATCAAATATTACAATTGAATTATCATCACAATCATCTAATGGTACAATGTCATCATTGCTACTAATAAATGATGCTAGTGAATCACCTGTTATATCTTCAATTTTATTACATTTTTTAATTAGTTGTTGATATTTTGATTGATCTAAGCTTTTAGAATAAATATATACATGGTTTATTTTATCCCAATTTAACCAGCCTGGTGCTAATAAATAGTTATCAATCATTAATGTTGTTTTACCACATCCACTTGGTCCTATAATTGCACATCTAATTGAATTAGGTAACAGTTTACCATGCTTACTTTTTACCTTTTTCTCTGGTATTCTAATTTTTGGTTCCCAATCAATTTGGTTCATTTAATTAATAATAAATGAGTAGAATAATTCAACTGAGTGGTAATTCATCAGTACTCAAAAAAAGATTAACTGTTCCTATAAGAGACAACTTTAAAAGTGTAGCATTGGTTGGATTTTATACTACATTTTTAACACCTAATATAACATCTAAATATAATAAATTATATTGTGATGGTGAAACAATTGTATTTCCTATTGGTCAATATAATATAAAAAATATAGAAAAATTTATTCATACAAGAAACCATAATATAAATATTAAAGCAGATGAAATTTTAAATAGAGTTGTTATTGAGAGTGATAAAAAAATATATATGGAAATACAAAAAGAAGATAATATAGCACCTCTGTTAGGTTTTAGTAATCAAACAATTAATCCAAAACAAAGAACTGTTGCTAATGATGTACCAAAAATTATACCATTTGAATTAATTAATATTATTTTAATTTAGCTGATGGTATGTATATAAAGCATAATGATCATTTTCATAGAGAAACTAATATTATTGCTTCTTTTAAACCAAATGTTGAATTTGGTGCACCAATAATATATGAACCATCTCATCCATTATTTGTTCCTATTCATGATAAAATATATGATTTAAAAGTAACTATAACTGATGACAATGATAATTTAATTGTTTTCAATGGGGCACAAATAACAGTTATATTGGAGATGAAATGACACATTTTTCTTCTTAATAAATGAAGAAGATTGAAAGCTATCAATTTCAATCATTTCCAGTGAATGAGAAAACAAAAAATAACCTAAATATTCCCAATAATTAGATAGAAATTAATATACATGTTGGTGATGGATGGTTGCATCCTAATATGGCTCAATTGTACATGAATTTTAGTATTATTAAAAATGATGGAACTGATTATCCAACATATGATGGAAAATCCAACAAGATGCTAATTGATAACTATGTAGCAAAACTATTTGACATTATAACCATAAGAAAGGGTAATCATGTTTTATCTAGAATTGAACTCCATTTATTTCATCATCAGTTCTGTTGCATTTAACATCATGTGTTACTGATAAAATAAGTATGGAAGGACATATAGTTAACAATGGAAAATTAAGAAAGAAGAAAAAAGAAGTATTATATCCATTGGAAATGTTAGGCGGATTTTTTAAAGATTATGAAGAAATGATGTTTGAAGGTGATCTTACTGTATGTTTCACATGGTCATCAAGTGCAAATGATTGTATTTTGAGATGGGCTGATTATAATGATGCTGGAGTTGAAATTAAAGATACACTTCCAAGTGAAGGTAAAATAATAGTTGAGAATATGGAAATTCGTGTACCTGTTGTTAAATTTGAACCTAATTATGAACTTGAACTACGAGAAAATATACTGAAAAATCCAAAAACTCCGTTATCATTCTATGAATTGCAAACTGTAGAAGTAGCTGGATTAAATGGTAAGGAAAAATTCGAATTAGACATCACAAATTATTTTAACTCAATGGAATTTGATATGCCTTACTTTATATTTGTTGTATTTCAAACTAATCGTAAAAATAATCAATTGCTTGATTCATCATTATACGATCATGTTATGTTACAAAACCTATATCTGAAAAATGGAAGAATGAATTATTTCCTCAAGAAATGTGGGATTTAGATCCACCATACAAATATTTGAAAGCTTATGATTCATTTCGTGATTTTAAAAGGCTAAAACAAATTGGAGATGGAAATGTTGATATTAATCCATATAATTATATAACAAATTACCCTATTTATGTAATTAATATGGCACATAGAAAAAATACAGTAGTTACACAAAAAACAACCTTGAAGTTTTGTGCTACTTTTAAGGATAAAATACCTGATAATACACTAGCCTACATAGTCATGTATGGAAAGAAAAATCTCACTTATGATGCACAACACAGAATACTGACAGAGAACTTTTAATCCCATATATCAATATCTTCACCTTCATCTTCTTGTTTCTTATACTCATTTTCTTCATGTTTCTTTTTCTCATTTAAAAATTGTTCCCATATACTAATATTACGTTTTGTGTTTTGTATTTTTATTTGATGTTCAATATTTAATAGTTCAGCTATTTTTGCAATTATATATTTGTATGGTAATGCCTTACCTTTGTAATAGTAATTAAACATTTCAAATAATTCTATAATACGATCCTTTTCATTAACAGTAAACATATCAACTATTGCACCATTTTCTATAGTTACACGTAAGTTCATTAAATGTTTATTAAAATATTTAAATCTATATATTTTGTTGTTATGAACACTTTATCCGGATTACAATTATAGCATCTTGTACCATCACTACTCCATTGTGAACAATTTTGACAATATTCAGGTGCATAATATTCAGATGGATAATGTATATTATCAGGTATATCAATTTGAACTGCTTTTTCGAATTGTTGAACTAGCCTACTATCATCATTTTTTACATTATTCTGAATGTTACTGGTTTCCTTTGTATGATATCTATTTTTTCTATCTTGATTAATACATTTCTTACATATAGATCTTGGTTTACCTAATTTCATTCCATATTCTGATATATCTTTTATCATCTCACATTTAGTACATTTTTGTACTGTTTCATTTTGAATGTTACTGGTTTTCTTTGGATGATATCTATTTTTTCTATCTTGATTTATACATTTCTTACATATTGACCTTGGTTTACCTAATTTAAGTACATATTCAGATATATCTTTTACCATATCGCATTTAGTACACTTCTTTGATATGTTGTCCATTTATTATAGAAAAAAATGTAAGTATTTGTTGTCCACTATTTGTTGTCTATGTTTTATATATGTAAATATATTGTGTATATTATTGTTTCATCATCATTCATTGTATATATGTATATATTATATTTACTATATAAATATGATTATTAGTAGTTGTATATAAGTAAATATTTAGAATAACCAACACCATCTATAATTGTATATATTTTTATTATTCAACACCATTATAAATGTTGTATATATGTATATAGTATTATCTAGAAGAGACACTTTATGCATTTCCCTAATTTTGTGGTTGTATCATAGTAAAAATATGGATAATAGCTGATTTCGATGTAAAATGGTCTAAAAATAGCATAAAATAGGGTTTAAATAGCTGATTTTGGCATTTGGTCCAGAATGCCCATTCCCCATCTACTACTGTTATATTATTTCATGAGTTATTTTTTGACACTGCAATAGTGACGCCATAGTAACAGTGCATAAAATAATTTCTTTAAGAAAAAGAGGTTACATTACCAGTTTCTATGGACTACGTCGTCATTTTGAAATGTAAAACATCTATTGGAGAATATAATGGGAACTACGAGCATACATCTTACAGATTCATATTATATGTTCTCGAGCTGAAGTTTTATATTTGAAAATGACGACGTAGTTCGTTGAAGCCGGTAATATAACCCCTTTTTCTTAAAGAAAATATTTTATGTACTGTTACTACGGCGCCACTATTGTCGTGTCAAAAAATCACTTGGCTTATATTTTGGTCACACTCCTTACGACAACTATGTCGGAATATAGAATGATGAGTTATTATTCATGTTATCGAATTGTTTCCGAATTACGAAATTTTCAGCATTCGTATGCGATGTTAGGATTAGTTATTCTGCAAGAGTCTCTGTTATACTGTCGTGCTGGAATTCGAGGGAGGTATGGCTTTTTGTTAATGTGTGATGCTTTAATTTACGAGAAGTAACGCCACCTTCGACAAAACAAACTGTAGTCTTCGTCGTGGTGAGAAGGAACTTTGCCAGTTATGCCAGACGCTCAAGTCAAAAGTGAATAATGGGTGGTCAAGAGACATGTATGCCGACCAAATTAAGCCGAAGGCATTGACGAAATCTATTCCATACAGTTAAACCTGTATTTCGAAAAAAACCATGACGAAAGACTAAGCAGTGTAATATAGAATTGGATGTGAGAGGATAAGAACGATATATCTTCTGATGATATTGCTAACCACAGTGAAAGCGAGGAAGAATTACAGGAGCAGTTAAACAAAACCGTCCACAGGGCACGTAATATGAACCGAGAGAAAAGCAGAGAAAGACGAAAGTCATGAGCACTAGCAGAAATGAGATCAGCGGTACTCTTAACATCAAAATAAAGGAGCTCATAATAGACGAAGTAGTGGAAATCTACTATCTTGGAAGAAAAAAGAAACTTGTGAATAGTTCCATGAAACGATTCATCTATTGTTATAAGGATTAATATTTAACCTCATAGTTGTTTTTATTAAATTGATGAGAGCAACCTCTTCCCATCTGCTGATACTTTTTTCTACTACTGTGGAGATACATATGATACCTTCACCCGTCCCTCTAAATAATCGGCTCCAAAGAAAGGGATTTCATTTCGTGTAGCCTGGAAACAGTTATTCGATCCTACTGTGCAGGAGCGAATGGAACTGTGAACCGTCACAGTGATAGATAAAATTTGAATGTTGGGATATTCGTGTACCGGAACGGTCTTACTGGTTTTGATAACGCCGTGAATTTTGAATTCCGTAGAAATATGGGAACACGCGAGGCAATACTGACCCAACGACGTATCTTAGAAGCTAGATTAAGAAAAGCAAACCTACGATTCAAAAATTTATAGACTTGGAGAAATCTTTTCACAATGTTGACTGGAATACCCTCTTTCAAATTCTGAAGGTGGCAGGGGTAAAATACAGGGAGCGAAGGGTATTTGGATTTTTGCTATTTCGGGAGCAAAATAACTGATGATAGTCGAAGTAGAGAGGATTTAAAATGTAGACTGGCAATGACAAGGAAAGCGTTTCTGATGAAGAGAAATTTGTTAACATCGAGTATAGATTTAAGTGTCAGGAAGTCGTTACTGAAAGTATTTGTATGGAGTGTAGCCATGTATGGAAGTGAAACATGGACGATATATAGTTTGGACAAGAAGGGAATAGAAGCTTTCGAAATGTGGTGCTACAGAAGAATGCTGAAGATTAGATGGGTAGATCACATAACTAATGAGGAGGTATTGAATAGAATTGGGGAGAGAAGTTTATGGCACAACTTGACTAGAGGCATCAAGGGATCACCAATTTAGTATTGGAGGGCAGCGTGGAGGGTGGAAATCGTAGAGGTAGACCAAGAGATGATTAGACTAAGCAGATTCAGAAGGATGTAGGCTGCACTACGTACTGGGAAATGGATAATCTTGCACAGGATAGAGTAGCATGGAGAGCTGCACCAAACCAGTATCAGGACTGAAGACCACAACAACAAGCAAGGAAGTGAAATATGAACAGTGGGTGTAGAATGCAGTATTGTGTTACTTCTTTCGAGTTCAGAATCACCAAGTTAATTAGCACAGTTTACCTTAAGATTTAAGAGAATATATATTTTCGTCTTCCACACTTTTAGTTGTTCGAAGAGTCTGATACAGCAAGTCTGATACACATTAAAGGATGTGATATGTTCCTGTTACTCACGACCAATCTTATAACGGATATTACCGGGATATTTTCGTATTATTATGGGCATTTACGTACAATTGTACACATTAATTAGAGTTGTCCTCAAAAATGCTATGTAGAAATGTTGTTTTGTGTTACTTTCGATTCTCCAACGAACATACTTCCCTGCAGAAAACTGCATCAGAAATTCCTGTAGTGGCGTCTATTTGATAATTCTTTCACGTCTACCGAAACATTAGGGTTCCCATTATGCTTCATTGGGACATGTCGGATGTTACTTTCGTTCCAGTTAAAGATTCGCTGCGCGGTATAAAGTACTGGTTACTACAAGTAAAACGATTTTTTAAATCAGTCGTATGAATGTGAGGACACCCCTTGTGATCGCATCTTAGTTCTCAGTCAAACATCCACCGTAACCTTGTGCTGCAGCGCCGTCGAGTGGAGGCATACACCTCTCTGAAGCATGCACAGAGCTACCTAGCCGGCTCGGACTTGATATAACTTGAAAACTCGTCTCACGTTTGTAATTGATTAAATAAAGCAAACATAAAAGAATACGTGACAGGTAGATGACAAGTAGATGAAGGTAGATTACCGAAGTCATTAAGGAAGGGAAAGCCCAGTACATGGTGCGAGAAAATTAACTGAACAACGAAATAATAAACTGACCAAGTGACGTTAGGTTACAAGAATAATGAACTAACAAGTAAGTCATAACAGAGACTTAATCACACAGCTACCCTCAAAACTGCAAATTCAGTAAAGACAGCAGGTAGCATTTTACTTTTATGAGTATTCAAAATATTTGGTTCAAGCAGAGGTCCTTAGAGTTTTTCAGTATGTTAACAAACAAAAAAGACAGATATAACAGACCTTGGACATCAGTTACATATTCTCCTTCACAATTTACAACAGTTTCCAACGTTGGAGTAACTTCCGCGACTGCAGAATTGACGTCATTTTGCGGCGATGGACTCGTCGATCAATATTCGGACTGCATTTTCATTCGGAAAGGACGTTCCTGGAGGTAAGGTGAAAATATGAAGGTCCAGGATCAGGTGAATAATGTGTGTGCGGAATGACTTTCTAATGCAATTCCTATATTTTGTTTTTTGCCAGTGTATCAGAATGCGGACGGGCGTTACCGGCAATAGCAGTACATCACGCATTATTACTAGTCGTTTATCTTGGATGGCGTCTGCAACACTTCTCAGTGGTTGACATAAAATATCAGTAGTGATGGTTACGCCTCGGGGAAGAAATTCGCAGTACACCGCGTCGTGGCTGTTCTACCAGATGCATAGCATGCATGCATATCTTTGTACGGATGGATGGTGCGTTGTTGTGCTCAACCATTCCTTTATCTTACGTTGGCATGAAGACACCATTTTAGTCACCAGTAACGATACAGTATAGGAACCGTCGGTATCGTTGACGAGTTAACTGATGCCGAGCAAGAAGAGATGTACATATGGTCACCTGCTCAATTAGGCTTAGAACAAGTGGTAGCCATACACTCGAGTTTTGAACCTTCTCCATTGCATGTAAACGTCACACAGTGGTGGAATGATCACTATTCATGACATCTGCCAGTTCTGGAGTACGCTAATGTGGATCGTTATGGAGCAATACATTTAAGGGATCATCATTGGACGCCGAAGGTCTTCCTGAAAGTGGAGATCCTCCTTAAAATGAGAAAACCATTTTGATGCCGTGATTTCTCCAGTGGCACTATCCTCATACACGGCGTAAGTATTACAGGCTGTCTCCGTTGCTGTCACCGCTTTATTGAACTCAAACAGAAGAATAGGTCGGAAGTGTTGCGATTTCTCCTCTTCGTACTCCATTTTGTAGCATCCACAGAAACACTCACTATGTCGGAATGAGAAAATGACAAATTGCAAACTCAAATAGCAATAGAAATTACAAATAAAAAGTGGCAGTTGATAAATAAACGCTCAGAAACCCGAATACCATCTTACAAAACAAAGGCGCTACGAACTTGTGTACCAACCCAACAGTAGGAAGAGTACTTGATTCATATGGTAGATGATTTGGTGATGTACAAGTTGAGAATTTTTAGTCTAGTATTGTCTTAGAATGAAACTTCCACTTTACAGCGGAGTGTGCGCTGATATGAAACTTCCTGGCAGATTAAAACTGTGTGCCGGACCGAGATTCGAACTCAGGACCTTTGCCTTTGCGAAAGGCAAATGTCCCGAGTTCGAGTCTCGGTCTGGCACACAGTATGAATCTGCCACGAAGTTCCTTAGTATTGTCTTGTTGACTGATGTTCAAAAATGGCTCTGAGCACTATGGGACTCAACTGCTGAGGTCATAAGTCCCCTAGAACTTAGAACTACTTAAACCTAACCAACCTAAGGACAACACACACATCCATGCCCGAGGCAGGATTCGAACCTGCGACCGTAGCGGTCGCGCGGTTCCAGACTGTAGCACCAGAACCGCTCGGCCACCAGCGGCCGGCTTGACTGATGTTATTGATATCTCGAATAGAGGGCAGATCCTCACCCCACCCCACCCCACCTGTGTTAATACCTCAGATATTTACGTTAGAACAAAAATGATAGGTTTCTCAGGAGCGAATGCTTTTTTTTTTAATTTCTGTATATTATGTCCATATCTCGAATGGGAAGAATATACCTAAACTAGCGACCCTCCTCACTTTGACTTTGGTGCGGGCAGCACTCAGTACCTAGGGCTGGACGACTTGTGTTATGATAGCGATAATAAATTGCATACAAAAACCATTTTGCGTTGTTTTTGTTGTTGTCGTCTCCAATGCGAAGACTGGTTTGATGCTATTCTCCGTGCTACTGATTCCCGTGCAAGTCCCTTCATCTCCGAATACCTGCTGCTATTGACATTCATTTGAACCTGTTTGCTGTACTCATCTCATGATCTCCCTCTGCAATTTTTACCCCCAACGCTTCCCTCCAGTTCTATATCGTCGGCTCGTTAAGATATGATAAAAAATTTCTTATCTCCTTAATTTTGCTCATTACCTCATTACGTACGGGGCTCTATCCGTCTTATACAGCACCACATTTCGAAAGCTTCTATTCTCTTGTAGTCTGAACTGCTTATCGTCCTCCTTCCTCTTCTACCGAGCGGGGTGGCGCAGTGGTTAGCACACTGGACTCGCACTCGGGAGGACGACGGTTTAATCCCGCGTCCGGCCATCCCGATTTAGGTTTTCCATGATTTCCCTAAATCGCTCATGGCAAATGCCGGGATGGTTCCTTTGAAAGGGCACGGCCGACTTCCTTCCCCATCCTTCCATAATCCGATGAGACCGATGACTTCACTGTCTGGTCTCCTCCCCCACAACAACCCAACCCTCCTTCCTCTTCTGTAAAAGGCTGCATTCCAGACAAATGACTACAGTAAGGACTTTCTGACACTTAAATCCGTAATCGATACCATCAACATTTTCTTCTTCGGAAACGCTTTTCTTCCCATTAGCAGTCCACATTTTTTATCCTCTCCACTTCGAACATTCTAAGTTCTTTTACTGCCCAAACAGCAAAATTCGTCAACTACTTTTAGTTCCTCATTTTGGAATTTCCTCTGTATTGCTTGTTTCATTCGGCTATATTTCATTACCTTTTCTTTTATTTTGTTTACCTACTAGTGAAAGCCTTATGAAAATCTCTGCAGCAGCTCCTGAGATTAGATTTTTATATGCGGCGACTGTTATTTCGGACATAAGATATGGATAATTATGGTGAGGACAGTGAATGATACCTTTAGTGCAGGCGCACATAAATCTCGAACTCTTATCGGAATCGGGGAAATGTCGCGAGTAATGAGGGGAATCGGCAAGTGTGTGGACAAGTTGAGAATTTGGGTCTGGCAGCAGGCGAGCTAGGGTGGTCCATGTTGAGTTGACTGCTGTGTCCGGATGTCGTAGTGGTCAGTGCATCTTCCTTGTAAGCAGGAGACCCGAATTCATTCGAATTCCGGCCCTAAACTAATTTTCAACTTTCCTCAATGATATAAATAAAAGCCCTCTGGCAGCTAGTATTTTTAATTCAACTTTGTCCTGAGATTAGACTTGACGTAGAGGCAGGAAAATACTGAGTGGGTGATGGGGGGCGGGGAAGAGGGGGCTCAATATGTAGCATGTACAGAAATATTAAGTATTATTTTCTACTTCTATCGTTACAAATGGAACGGAAGCTTGGATTGGAAATGGTGGGAAAAGAACTCCGGGGTTCCAAAGGAACATAGGTTGGTCCGGATATCCGAACGGTGATCTGAAAAGCCACCCTTCAAAACGTGAGTCCAGTGTCTTCCAGTGCGCTACTTCGATCGCTGAATTTAACTACAGCGCGGTAAATAGTTCCGTTCTTGACGATAGTGTTCTTGATCATACCTTTATCTACATCTGCATATGAACTGCGCAAGCCACCATACGCTGCGTGGCACAGGGTATGTTGTACCGTTTTCTTTCTGGTTCTACTCACAAATGGGAGAGTGGGAAACGGCTGTCTGTAAGCCCTCGTTCGAGTCCTAATTTGGTTTTATGTTGTCTTCGCGGTCTTTCCGCGAGATGTACTTTTGCGGAAGTATAGCATATCTGCAGTCAGCCACGTATGCCGTTTGTATGAATTTTCTCAGTACTGTTCTGTGAAAAGGACGTTTTCTTCGTTTCCGAGATTAACATTTGAGTTCAAGAACCATCTGCGTAATACACGAGTGTTGATTGAACTCGTCGGTAACAAATCTAGCAGCACTCCTTTGAATCACTTCGAAACCTTCCTTTAACGCAACCTGGCAGGGATTCCAAACACTCGAGCAGTACTCAAGAAGGGGGCGCACAGGTGTTGCGTACATTGTTCACGTTATACGTAGATGATATTATGAAAAGGATAGTTGCCACACACCATGTAGCAGAGACAGGGCCTTTGCCAAAAATGGACAAAACACACATACGCACGCACACGCACGCACGCAAACGCAACTCACATACACATGACCACAGTCATGCGTGTAAGTTGCGTTTGTGTGAGTGTCAGTGTGTGTGCGTATGTGTTGACTAGTTTTGACAAAGGCTTTTGCAAGAAAAGCGGTTTTACCGAAAGTACTCTCGAGCGATCGATATCCTCTGTCACTAAGTAAGCTGTAATTTGTTGTTTAGGGAAAAGTCTAACAAACCGTAGAAGCTCTTAGAGAAGCTTTAAAAGAAAATTTCTGCATTTTTGTCAGTTGATTAACTTCTCTTGATCGGGGTTTACAATTATGTAGAACTTTTTAAAATACATCATACTCCCCGTTACTCTTAGAAATCATTTACTTCACAATTTCAGTTCTCGCCTTTGGACCATTTTCAGGTGTTTTTGCAAAATACTTCGCTTTGCACATATCATACTTTTAAAATTATCATACATGAAAACCGTCTTCGTCGAAAAGAAGCCTTTTCACTGCAGAAAGACAGTAACATCCGGCGAGTGCTATGATCTCTACATTGTGATATGATATAAATTGCGTGAAGTGTTTTCAGTGTTAACATCCTACATATAAATTTACTACAAATAAATGCTCTGACGCATATACACATGTGAACTAATGCCGTTGACAATCTCTGTAAAGTCAAATAACTGATATTCAAAGCCATTCTAAAATAATCCCGGAAAAGAGAAGAAGAATTGGAGTTTACTTTTCTGATATACAAT
Organism: Schistocerca nitens; assembly: GCF_023898315.1. Taxonomy (NCBI): domain Eukaryota; kingdom Metazoa; phylum Arthropoda; class Insecta; order Orthoptera; family Acrididae; genus Schistocerca; species Schistocerca nitens. Next base: position 577,667,744 of record NC_064621.1, on the reverse strand, counting down.
GGTGATATAAATTACGTAGTAGATTTTGTCGCTTAAGTTAACGTACAGCGGTAAGTGGTAATCACGGTATGGGGGTGTCTGCAAATACAGTTACGACATTACACCAAATACATTTGAATAAAGCACATACTTTGTTCGTCGGTATATGGTATAAAAGCCTAGTTCTGTTTTGGGCTATATGACAGAAACGAATACGGTACAGTAAAGAAAAGTTGCAAAGGAATTTGGCTGATGGAGGAAGCGACAAAACGAGAACACCTTTCCATTCATCGAAAGCACGAAAGCTACTCGCTCTTAAATGGCAGGGCGAGAAGGAAGTTTGGATGCTATGAACCATTGGCAAAGCTAAAATGCTTTAAACCTGGTGATATGGAATAGGAACGTCGAGGGGGGATGATTATAACAAATCAACAGGACTAATTGACTGCAAAGACACACAAATTAGAAGTGAGAAAGGTGCATAGATGTTCTGAAAGTGGTACGGGGAATTACTCTTCCTTACATTGCATATGGCGACGCTCAATACATATTCCTTAATCCGGAAATATACAGGGTGTTACAAAAAGGTACGGCCAAACTTTCAGGAAACAATCCTCACACACAAAGAAAGAAAATATGTTATGAGGACATGTGTCCAGAAACGCTTACCTTCCATGTTAGAGCTCATTTTATTACTTCTCTTCAAATCATATTAATCATGGAATGGAAACACACAGCAACAAAACGTACCAGCGTGACTTCAAACACTTCGTTACAGGAAATGTTCAAAATGTCCTCCGTTAGCGAGGGTACATGCCTCCACCCTCCGCCGCATGGAATCCATGATGCGCTGATGCAGCCCTGGAGAATGGCGTATTGTATCACAGCCATCCACAATACGAGCACGAAGAGTCTCTACATTTGGTACCGGGGTTGCGTAGACAAGAGCTTTCAGATGCCTCCATAAATGAAAGTCAGGAGGGTTGAGGTCAGGAGAGCGTGGAGGCCATGGAATTGGTCCCCCTCTACCAATCCATCGGTCACCGAATCTGTTGTTGAGAAGCGTACGAACACATCGACTGAAATGTGCAGGTGTTCCATCGTGCATGAACACATAATGTGTCGTACTTGTAAAGACACATGTTCTAGCAGCACAGGTAGAGTATCCCGTATGAAATCATGATAATGTGCTCCATTGAGCGTAGGTGGAAGAACATGGGGCCCAATCCTGACATCACCAACAATGCCTGCCCAAACGTTCACAAAAAATCTGTGTTGATGACGTGATTGCACAATTGCGTGCGAATTCTCGTCAGCCCACACATGTTGATTGTGAAAATTTGCAATTTGATCACGTTGGAATGAAGCCTCATCCGTAAAGAGAAAATTTGCACTGAAATGAGGATTAACACACTGTTGGATGAACCATTCGCAGAAGTGTACCCGTGGAGGCCAATCAGCTGCTGATAGTGCCTGCACACGCTGTACATGGTACGGCAACAACTGGTTCTCCCGTAGCACTCTCCATACAGTCACGTGGTCAACGTTACCTTGTACAGCAGCAACTTCTCTGACGCTGACATTAGGGTTATCGTCAACTGCACGAAGAATTTCCTCGTCCATTGCAGGTGTCCTCGTCGTTCTAGGTCTTCCCTAGTAGCGAGTCATAGGCTGGAATGTTCCGTGCTCCCTAAGACGCCGATCAGTTGCTTCGAAAGTCTTCCTGTCGGGACACCTTAGTTCTGGAAACTGTCTCGATACAAACGTACCGCGCCACTGCTATTACCCCGTGCTAATCCATACATCAAATGGGCATCTGCCAACTCCGCATTTGTAAACATTGCACTGACTGCAAAACCACGTTCGTGATGAACACTAACCTGTTTATGCTACGTACTGATGTGCTTGATGCTAGTACTGTAGAGCAATGAGTCGCATGTCAACACAAGCACCAAAGTCAACATTACCTTTCTTCAATTGGGCCAACTGGCGGTGAATCGAGGAAATACAGTACATAATGACGAAACTGAAATGAGCTCTAAAATGGAAATTAAGCGTTTCCGGACCCATGTCCACATAACATCTTTTCTTTATTTGTGTGTGAGGAATGTTTCCTGAAAGTTTGGCCGTAACTTTTTGTAACACCCTGAAAATTAAGTATCAAACTTTTGACTTAAGGGGAATAAGTATCGCGAAAGTGGTCTGAAAGTGACATTTTCTACTTGTGACCTCCTACTAATATCTGGTCTCGCCTGAATAATTTGATTTATTGTTTGTCAAATAATTCCTGTAAGAAGTGTACTTTACATCACTTCATAGTTAAAAGTGCAGACGTAGTAAAATCTAGACTTTCTGCACTAAGTTAGTTAGTTATCTCTGTGTCTGGAGGTATTCAGTCCATAAGTCTGTGGTTTACAACCTTTTTTGCCTTGACGTGATGTTTATTTCGAGAGGCTGGATGCACTGTGTAAACAGAAGCAGCGGTATTCCATATGCACATAGTGCTTTGTAAGTGTTTAATTGTAACGAAAGTAAACTCCAAATGGCAAAAAAAGACTAACATATAAAAAGGTTGATAAATTTCAGCGTTATTATGGAGTGGCAATAAGATACAACGATCTACAAGAAACGAAATGAGCTGTGTGGGATACAGTCTTCGACAAATCACACAGATATGATACGTCTATACACGATATTTGTCCATCAGATCGTCATTAACGGTGCTAGTACTGCGCGGCACAGGCAGCAGGTGCAGGGGAACAATTCATGTACAAAACCAGAGTAACATCTGCAGTAATGTAAGCTATTTAACCAGTGTATAAAGAGTTAGCTCGCCTGTCTCCAAATGTCTTCATGGTCAAAACCAAACCCCGAATGACTCTTTCAGTAACTGTCATTTGGACTACCACACCAAAAAATGTATTCGTAGGAATGGGAACTTTTTATCTAGTTGTTTGTGAGGCTGTGATAACGTTTAATGTCGGAAAGAACTATGGTAGTGGTGCAACTGGATAACTCTAAGAGCCTACACACTTCAAGCCTTCCATCGAATGTATCGATATAAAATTATGAAAACCCTACATTCGACAGAAGAAATGCATAAATAATTAATATACAGGAAAGGAAGGAAGTGTTTAGGCTTGCAGGGTGATCACGAACCAGATAAAGACATTGCTGATTATGGGCGTGGCTGTTTTTAGGAGCTGCCATGCCTCCATTGTGAGGCACCAGAAAATTTAAACTTTATTTTCTGGAAATAAGTTTTTTTTAAATATTCGACTCAGTATATCATGAACTGTTACAGATATCTATATCTAATTTTACACTTAGATTCATCACAGTACACTGTGGCTACTGAACATCATAAATATATCTAGCTGTGTTGTGGTCTTCAGTCCTGAGACTGGTTTGATGCAGCTCTCCATGCTACTCTATCCTGTGCAAGCTTCTTCATCTCCCAGTACCTACTGCAACCTACATCCTTCTGAATCTGCTTAGTGTATTGATCTCTTGGTCTCCCTCTACGATTTTTACCCTCCATGCTGCCCTCCAATGCCAAATTTGTGATCCCTTGATGCCTCAAAACATGTCCTACCAACCGATCCCTTCTTCTAGTCAAGTTGTGCCACAAACTTCTCTTCTCCCCAATCCTATTCAATACCTCCTCATTAGTTACGTGATCTACCCACCTTATCTTCAGCATTCTTCTGTAGCACCACATTTCGAAAGCTTCTATTCTCTTCTTGTCCAAACTAGTTATCGTCCATGTCTCACTTTCATACATGGCTACACTCCATACAAATACTTTCAGAAACGACTTCCTGACACCTAAATCAATACTCGATGTTAACAAATTTCTATTCTTCAGAAACGCTTTCCTTGCCATTGCCAGTCTACATTTTATGTCCTCTCTACTTCGACCATCATCGGTTATTTTACTCCCTAAATAGCAAAACTCCTTTACTACTTTAAGTATCCCATTTCCTAATCTAATTTCCTCAGCATCACCCGACTTAATTTGACTACATTCCATTATCCTCGTTTTGCTTTTGTTGATGTTCATCTTATATCCTCCTTTCAAGACACTGTCCATTCCGTTCAACTGCTCTTCCAAGTCCTTTGCTGTCTCTGACAGAATTACAATGTCATCGGCGAACCTCAAAGTTTTTACTTCTTCTCCATGAATTTTAATACCTACTCCGAATTTTTCTTTTGTTTCCTTTACTGCTTGCTCAATGTACAGATTGAATAACATCGGGGAGAGGCTACAACCCTGTCTCACTCCTTTCCCAACCACTGCTTCCCTTTCATGCCCCTCGACTCTTATAACTGCCATCTGATTTCTGTACAAATTGTAAATAGCCTTTCGCTCCCTGTATTTTACCCCTGCCACCTTCAGAATTTGAAAGAGAGTATTCCAGTCAACATTGTCAAAAGCTTTCTCTAAGTCTACAAATGCCAGAAACGTAGGTTTGCCTTTTCTTAATCTTTCTTCCAAGATAAGTCGTAAGGTCAGTATTGCCTCACGTGTTCCAACATTTCTACGGAATCCAAACTGATCTTCTCCGAGGTCGGCTTCTACCAGTTTTTCCATTCGTCTGTAAAGAATTCGCGTTAGTATTTTGCAGCTGTGACTTATTAAACTGATAGTTCGGTAATTTTCACATCTGTCAACACCTGCTTTCTTTGGGATTGGAATTATTATATTATTCTTGAAGTCTGAGGGTATTTCGCCTGTCTCATACATCTTGCTCACCAGATGGTAGAGTTTTGTCATGACTGGCTCTCCCGAGGCCATCAGTAGTTCTAGTGGAATGTTGTCTACTCCCGGGGCCTTGTTTCGACTCAGGTCTTTCAGTGCTCTGTCAAACTCTTCAAGCAGTATCTTATCTCCCATTTCGTCTTCATCTACATCCTCTTCCATTTCCATAATATTGTCCACAAGTACATCTCCCTTGTATAAACCCTCTATATACTCCTTCCACCTTTCTGCCTTCCCTTCTTTGCTTAGAACTGGGTTTCCATCTGAGCTCTTGATATTCATACATGTGGTTCTCTTCTCTCCAAAGGTCTCTTTAATTTTCCTGTAGGCAGTATCTATCTTACCCCTAGTGAGACAAGCCTCTACATCCTTACATTTGTCCTCTAGCCATCCCTGCTTAGCCATTTTGCACTTCCTGTCGATTTCATTTTTGAGACGTTTGTATTCCTTTTTGCCTGCTTCATTTACTGCATTTTTATATTTTCTTCTTTCATCAATTAAATTCAATATTTCTTCTGTTACCCAAGGATTTCTATTAGCCCTCGTCTTTTTACCTACTTGATCGTCTGCTGCCTTCACCACTTCATCCCTCAGAGCTACCCATTCTTCTTCTACTGTATTTATTTCCCCCATTCCTGTCAATTGTTCCCTTATGCTCTCCCTGAAACTCTCTACAACCTGTGGTTCTTTCAGTTTATCCAGGTCCCATCTCCTTAAATTCCCACCTTTTTGCAGTTTCTTCAGTTTCAATCTGCAGTTCATAACCAATAGATTGTGGTCAGAATCCACATCTGCCCCAGGAAATGTCTTACAATTTAAAACCTGGTTCCTAAATCTCTGTCTTACCATTATATAATCTATCTGAAACCTGTCAGTATCTCCAGGCTTCTTCCATGTATACAGCCTCCTTTCATGATTCTTGAACCAAGTGTTAGCTATGATTAAGTTATGCTCTGTGCAAAATTCTACAAGGCGGCTTCCTCTTTCATTCCTTCCCCCCAATCCATATTCACCTACTATGTTTCCTTCTCTCCCTTTTCCTACTGACGAATTCCAGTCACCCATGACTATTAAATTTTCGTCTCCCTTCACTACCTGAATAATTTCTTTTATCTCGTCATACATTTCATCTATTTCTTCATCATCTGCAGAGCTAGTTGGCATATAAACTTGTACTACTGTAGTAGGCATGGGCTTTGTGTCTATCTTGGCCACAATAATGCGTTCACTATGCTGTTTGTAGTAGCTAACCCGCACTCCTATTTTTTTATTCATTATTAAACCTACTCCTGCATTACCCCTATTTGATTTTGTATTTATAACCCTGTAATCACCTGACCAAAAGTCTTGTTCCTCCTGCCACCGAACTTCACTAATTCCCACTATATCTAACTTTAACCTATCCATTTCCCTTTTCAAATTTTCTAACCTACCTGCCCGATTAAGTGATCTGACATTCCACGCTCCGATATCTAGCTATAAGGGACTTTTACTTACAGAGAAAAAAAAGTAGAATTTTTAAAACAAAAGTCAACATAGTTAAAAAGTTCTTAACTAATTAATTTTCTGTATGTCTTGAATGTGGTTCAGTAATCAGAAATAAGGAGTTACACAATACCTCAGGTCTCTCTCAATCTTAGTTTCTGAGGTAATGGGTAATGAATTTTGCAATATTTAACACTGTAGGTGTGTCATGTACACACTACACTTAAAACAAACACCTTCATAACAGACCTTGAAGGCCCAGCGGCACCGACCGGCCGCCGTGTCATCCTCAGCCATTACGAGTGACCGGACGCGGATACGGAGGGAAATGCGGTGAGCACACCGCCTTCCTGGCCGTTTCAGTTTTCGTAATCGGTGCCTCTAATTCTCAATCAAGTAGCTCCTCAATTGGATTCCCTTAAATGCAATTTAAAAAATTTTAGAAACACATCACCTTAAGCGAAAGAAAGGTGGATGCGGAAAACGACAGTAGTGCCCTACAAGATTGGTCACATCTACGTATTTGCCACGCCCATTGGATATGCGCCAGAGATAGGTTCATAAACAGAGTTGTGTTATAAGAAGTGTAATGCTTTTCTTCAGAATGAACGACAAAGAACATCAGCAGCAAATAATCTCGTGTAATTTAATGATAAGAGAATGTATATTGACAACACAATTGTTAATCCATGCAATAAGAACACGTCTGACATGAATGCAAATTGTATAATTATTTTAAATATTGTCACAGTTGGTGTCAAAGGCCTGGAACAATAATTGCATGCGCATGGGGAATTGTTCAGCATCCGCGGTACGGCTGTAGAGTTTCACAGGCAGCATTCAAAGTGTAAAGCTGCAGATATTAAAACTTCTCTTTGGGAATTTGAAGTTGGACGATTTAATTTTGTCTGAGACTGCCGATTCTTAAGCAGAAATTGTGAAGCGAAGCAGAATTACAGCTAATATTGGAATATTGGAACACTCATCATTCAACAGTGAGATAAAAAAAAAAGAGTATCCTTTTTACTTTTAAGTTTCTGGCCGTCACACCACACCTGGCTGGGCTCTAAAAGTTGTTCCCTAATAAGGAAACAGAATATGTGAACCGGAGTGAACTGCAGCGGAACGCTTTGAAACCCGCCGGAGCTCAAAGTGACTTGGAACGGCCGCCCCTAGGAGTCCTCTCGAAACAAGGCGGCAGGTGGGCGGTGCGGCCATTGCCTGCTCCGCGGTCACCGGCTGGAAACGATTCCGCAGTGGCCGACAGCAGAAGGCGTAATGACGTCCGCGTGTCGCTCTGCTCTTACACGGCTTTCGCGTTCCCGGCGCGATCAAGCTACTGACCCGGGAGCACTCTTTTTAGTCTGCCCTCTCCGGAACTGCCCTAACTCCATCCATCCAGCGCCACTGACGGAGCGCTGGCGTCGTTAAAGACTCCCAGCCGCTGGTGTGAGGAGCACGCCCTTTGATGTTACCGCCTTGTGGGGTCGGGGTAGTGTAGGGGGAGAGGAGGGGTTGATACCGATAGCGCTGCATAACGACCCACGATCGGCCGCTTGCCAGAACGGGTGGGGCTGTCCCCTCACCCTCACATCAGCCGGCAGGAGGTGCACGCCTACATTTCATCGTGAACTGGCTGAGAATTCTCAGAAATGCAGAACGTAGTCCTTTGTTGCAGCTGATATTCTTACTTGGATGGCTTACTGGGAGAAGGGCGCTCTAAATTCAAATTTGAAAATAAATTACGCACACAGTACGTACCGCGTGATAGTTGACACGAATTTGCTAATCGATAGCGAGTAAGGATCGATTAGTTTTGAGAGACGATTGCTAGGGAGCCTGAGGCGGCAGACTGCACGGGTTGTTTGATGGGGGACCACCTAGCGACAACGGCTAAAGACGTGGGTGCTGAGGTCTCAGCTGCCACGGTGGACGCGGGGTTAAGTGAGGTAGCTTTCAGGGTTCTCTGTATTCCGAACGACATGAGAAATTCTTTATCCACTGATTCCTGCGAGGAAGCGAAGGTAATGGACCGTGTACGTTAGAGGTATGTGGACCTTTATTGAAAATTTGTGCAGGGAAATTGAGCTTGTATTCTGAACTAGTGTTGCTGGGCCGATTTGAAGGTATAGCGATGGTGTGTTCGCCAGCGCTACAATTCTGATGCAGCTAGTTCGCCATTGTTGTTACATCTGAGCAGTGTTTTCATATCAGGTCCATTAGTGGATGGGACTGTCACGCTGTACTTGGTCGGTAGTTGTAAAATTCATTTCAGAAGAGCAGGGGGTGTGCTCTGAAGTATCCATGTAGCAGGGTATCATTTTGTGGTTACCCGCTTGTTGTCACTGGGTTTCGGGTAGTTACGCTCGTGTTGTGATATACGCGTGCCTCGCAGTCCTCTTAAGCTCCGCTAAGTAAGACAGTGGAGCAGATGTACAATGTACGTATGTTGCAAATCAAATTTGTAATAGAAGATTGCCGCAGTGGACATATGTTTCTCCAGAACCGTTATATTTGTGATTCCTTTATGTGTAGTGTGCTTAAGCAAATTTTATTGATGGAACTGTTGAAGTAAACTATGTCGTCGTTCGGAACACTGGTTATTATGTAAGTTGTTGGGGTAGATGGGGATTTACGCTCAGTCAGCTGGCGTGCGGTGTACGACTCTGCGGCAGATATGCCCTCTTCTATTAACAAATACTAGCTCTTGGTCTGGATTATTGGGATAGGAGGGACGGCAATGCCGTTGGTTCGGTATTACTAGTGAAACAGAAGGCCTATCGGCGGATTACGAGTGCTGGGCTTCAAGAAAAGGCCGGAAACATAATCAGCTCTGCTCTTCTACAGACAGCCCAGTCCCGTCGTCCATAAATTACATTAAATAATTGACAAACTTAAATGTATTACACTAAGTCTGATTTAGTGTGGTTTGTTAACTAGGTAAAAAGTGTTTGTCTTTAGTACTATGAAAGTAAGCTTTAAGGTAGTGTGACCTCTGGTAATTAAGTCTGGGAAGCAGTAAGAATGAAGGCAGGGAGCGATGTAAAGTATTTTTTGTCATATATGTTTGTATAGGAGATCAGTTAGTAGCATATGAACTGACTATGTCAAACATCTGCTCCAAAAATACTTAAGCATTGTCAAACTCAAGGAACTATATTGCTTCTTTTTTATTTTCGTTTTATGGGGTTACTGATGCAATCTGATGTAAAAATTTTATATTTTTCTTTTGGCGAGGTAAGTTTTCAGAGCAGTGCACTTTTACCGGCGACTTTGATCTCTATAAAAAATTGGTTGGTATTGAATAACCACTAATCTTCAACGCTCAGTTTTAAATAAACGTTATGTTTTACGATCTAGGGTGAAATTTTGATGAGTTTAATAAATGTTGCTATGCACTCATTTTTTGGTTTGAATTGTGGTGTATCTTTAATTCCACGTCTCTATAGAGGGATTTGGGGGGGGGGGGGGGGTTGGTGACTGAAACGTTTGTTGCAGTCTTTGGTTGCTTCAAGCTTCAGTTAAGGAATTAATATGGTACAATATCAACGTCTGATTTCTTATTATGTTTCCTTTACTTATGATCGTTTTCCATTTCTAGCACTAGAACGATATGGAAGAAGCACAAGCAAGTTTCACGGCTCTGCAACTACGGTGTTTCATGAAGCTTTTGTTTCTCCAGGTGAAGTCTGTAGAGGATATTCGCATGTGAGATGCCCAAATCGTAGGGGAGAAGTATTCTTCCTATAAAACTGTCAAAAAAATTTTGATGTCTAGTTTCAAGGCTGTACCTACCACGTTTGAAAAGGGAATGCGCACAACTTCAGACGTAGCAATGTCCATGGTGTCCATAAACAGATTACTTCTCTCTTTTCTTACGATTATTTGACATCTAAGTAGGGACTTATTCATCCATCAACAGACATATATGTGAGTAATGGATATCGCTAATGGACGCACTCGACGCTACCGAGCCACTTGTGTTGCCTGTCTTACACACACACACACACACACACACATGGATCACACCAACTTCGGTTGATAAGTAGAGCAGAATACACGATAAATTGTGTTGGTAACAGAAGCATCCTCTTCCATACACCTAGAGGTCTCTTTTGAGTATACATGCAAATGCAGAAGGTACACAGTTGAACCTCTCCATGAACTCGAGTTTAATTCTTACTGGGAGTGACAAAATTCAGGAAAGTTGGTGTATGTTGGAAGCAGTGGGATATATCGCATGTCACAAAGGTCACAGAATATGTGTGAGAACTCCCTACCGCTATGAGGTGTTACACATGCGTGTATACCATGAGTCAGTCCCACACAATCACGTGCAATATTTCATAACCCGATGTGGTATCAAGTATCCGTTACTACGACTCTTATCAAAGTCTCTGGAAGGGTAGATTAGTTGAAGACCCTGCTATGTACATTTGAAAAGTCCGTCTCAAAAATCTTGTCGTTTGACGTTGACTTACAAATATTGCTTTCAGCTCCCCGATAACTACGAAATCTTAGTACAGGCGTGTCTTCCACACAGCACTTACGATTTCCAGCGGCATGCTACCAGAATGCAAGTTGTGGGATGCAAAGGATTAACTTTGAAACGATGTCCTATGTTCCCCACCTGCTCCTAACGAAACGAAGTAATCAACGCAGCTATATGCAGCTCTGTTAGACTCAGAGCAAATGCAACACGTTTTACGACTCAGAACACGAATTTGTCGCCAGCTCCTGGTACATTTGAAGTATCAAACGTAACAGCTGTAGATGATTAGACTTCTTAATGACCCTGTCCACTTTTTTAGTCTAAAGCAACTTTACTGTGGAAGCTGGCATCAGTTGACATTCATTGTATTATAATGAATTTTCCATGGTAATGCAGACCCTTTGCTGCCGCCACAGTCAGTAAAGGGACTACCAAGTCAGGAATTTGGCCACGTCAACAGCGGTTGTGGCGGTCTCCAGGACTGCTCAGCTGCATTGGTGACCCAAGTCTTTATAGCGCGGCGCGCCAAGCCGTGTAAAGCAGACTGTGGATCTCGGCATGGATGGCGATGGCATCGTCTCGTGGCGATGAAATTTTGAGGGGGGGTAGGACGTCAGACGGGCCGACTTGAAGCAGGAGAGGGACCACAGGACATTTTAATTTCCGCTGTCCCTACTTCTACAAGTAAATTGATGAAACTTTGTCAGAATGACCAGGAAGGATTCAGGATTCACAATCGTAGCAGCGGAAGTTCAAAAACATAGCAACATTTTTTTTACATGTGAAATTTCATCATTTTTTCACTTACTATTGGCTGCATTTGTTGCTATAGGTACACGTATCTTCATAATTAAGAGAGACTGTTCGATGAATTTTGCACAGCATAGTAACCATACTTCCAGGTGTCTGCCACTATAGAATCTATTTCATTTATGAAAAAAATGAATGAGCTGTTTCGTTTAAAACTTTATGTTTAGAAAAAATCAAATTTTATAGTTAATTATCTCAATTTTTACCACAGTTTTTAATAGATTTGCATACACCTGTAAGTATGGTTTGTATGCTGTGCAAAATTCACCAAAGAGTCTCTCTTACTTGTGAAGAAAAATGTTCCTATAGCAACAAATGCAGCCAACAGTACGTGAAAAAATGATGAAATTTCATATCTAAAAATAATTATTTTGTTATGTTTTTGCACTTCCACTGCTATGAGTGTGAATCCAGAATCCTTCCTGGCCATGCTGACAAAGTTTTATGAATTTATTTGTAAAAGTATAGACAGTAGAAAATAAAATGTCCTGTGGTGCCTCTCCTGCTCCAAGTTTGCCCGTTTGACGTCCTACCCCCCTCCCCCCTTAACGTGCTGGTGATGGTGTTAGCAACTATGTTTGCCACAAAGGCGATGGCAGACAGCATCTAAATATTCCAGGCACTGCCCGTCTACCCACAGTGTTGGCAGCCAGCAGCAGATAGAAGTTAACCACTGCTGCGTGATGCTGTTTGTGTGGGTTCCTTTCTTCTCCTTCTGTTACATAAAGACACCATTTGTAGTTACCATAACGACACAGGATAGGAATGTTCGGTATTGTCCATGAGCCAATTCATGTCGAGCAAGCAGAGATGCACATGTGGGCATCTATGGCTTTTACTGAATTTGGCTTGCAGCATGCAGCACACATAAAACCGATTTTTGAACTTTCCATATTGGGTGAAAATGTCGCACGATGGTTGAATGATCACAGTTCATCACATCTGCCAGTTCTAGAGCTTAGTGGGTTCAAGAGATCTTCATCAAGCTGCGAAGGTCTTCCAGAGTGTGGAGAGTCACAAATATCAAAACGCTCTTCCACAAACCAAAAATATCCGTTTTGTTCCCTTGCCCAGTCCATTTGCATTATCCGCATACACGACGCCCATGTTTCCGGCTTCCTTTGCTGCTGTCACACCTCTACTGACCTCCAACGAAAGAATGTAACAAAAATGTTCCAATTTCTCCACTTGGCACTCATTTTTCTAGCGTCCACAGCCCCATTCACTAACTCCAAGTGAAAAAATGACAATACGTAAACAAAGAAGTACAAATAAAAAATGACAGTTGATAAGTAAACAAATAGCAACCGGAATACCGACAAGCAAAACAAAAGCTTTGCTAACGTATGCCCAACCTAATATTTGGTGGATAGAGGTTCCGCAACGTCGAAACTGAAAACGTTGGGGGTTGGTCACTTATGAGGAGACGTTGGAAGGTGCAGCAGCTCAATTAGCTGAGTTGAGTGCAGACAATACTATGTATTTAAGCAATTGAAAGCTATTAGATGGGACAGAGTTTCGTCCTGTTTATCTGCTCTCACAGTGAGTTCAACTACCGTTGGCCTAGTTAGGCGTGTAGATACTTTAACTTAGGAGAGATAGATAAGGCAGGACGGGAAAGTGCTAGACACTGGGAAGAGATTGTTGACACATGAGAAAATTACTGCAGGGGACAGAGTAAGGAGTGTAATGTCGGATTATCAGCTTCAATAAATGCGTAAGTTTGGAATATGAACAAGTTGTAGTGCCCGACGAAGTAAACGTGAGTTGTGCTAATGTAAATGAGTGTGTCAATTGCAACATGGATGATATTGCTTAAGGTGCAGTGGTATCTACCCCAGGGGAATTAATTGATGTTGTGAACAGATATAATCCTAGGTGGGCAAGTTCAGGGAAGTAAATGTGTAAATGATTTTTGTGCCACGCAGGGTGTAGCTACAGCCGTTTTGTTGTGGATCCTACGAATCATGCAGCGGAAACTATTGATGGTGCTAAAAATGTAAGACAAAAAAATGGACAATGCTTGTAATACTAGAGATCGGACCAACCAGGTTAAATCTCACAAGGAATATGTGCCTGAGGATTGAGAGGTTCACAAAGTCGATGATACTTGCAATGAAAGATGTACTGACAGTAAGAGAATATGTTGTGCAAAAATTGGTCTTCGGCAATGCACGATGAAACTTAGGAAAACATAGGTCCAACAAAGGGAATCAGTTTCCAATGACTAACTGCTGAAAGGCTCTGCTGTCATAAAGGACGAGCCAACTAAACTGCAGTGAAAATTATTAAGATTCAATTCTCCTCACAACCACCGCCACCCATAAGGGAACATAGCACAACAAAAGGTCTCGCCTCTTAACTAGCGAAAAAGTAAGTGAAATAAGTGGGACAGCCTGTAAAACTATTCTGTAAGGTAGTATCATATGTGGTTTACGTGTGACTATAGTTTAATAAATTAATTTCTCGGAAGAGTTTAAGGCTAACTTTTGTGGCAAAGTTCTGCGAGACGCACTGAAACAGCGAGTGAAGAAACGACCAGATAAATGGAACGAAATGCCGAGCCTGAAAAGTCAATGAAGCAGTACCAGATGCTGTTAACAGACGAATTGTTAAGGGATTTTAAGAGGAAGAGGGAATTCTGGAGTATTATTATTAATTAGTTCTGTATTTTATGTGACGATTCGGTGTATGGTATTAATGGATGAGAAACGAGGAAAGTTCTGGGAAATTATATCAACTTAAAAAGGAAGCATTAATACAGGACAGATGCTGCAGCATGCGAATACACGTCATTACGCTCAACGCCACAATTATCTAACAGTGAGGGTCTTTGTTTCTGATAGCGTTACTGATCTGACTCTACTATACGCAAACTGTGTCTACGAGGTGTGGCTAGAAAAAAAACGGACTTGTACTGGTGAAACAATAAAACGAATGCAATAAGACTGAAAGTCGCGTGGCCTGTCACGTGACTCTCGCTCCGCCTACTGCTCGAGTTTCATCTGCCTCCTGCACTCAGTCTGCCCGTGGCGTTTGTTTTAAGTAGTTGACGTTTTGTCTGTGCGTCGGAAAATGTTAAGTGTACAGAAAGAACAGCGTGTTAACATCAAATTTTGTTTCAAACTAGGAAAATCTGCAAGTGAAACGTTTGTAATGTTACAACAAGTGTACGGCGATGATTGTTTATCGCGAACACAAGTGTTTGAGTGGTTTAAACGATTTAAAGATGGCCGCGAAGACACCAGTGATGACACTCGCACTGGCAGACCATTGTCAGCAAAAACTGATGCAAACATTGAAAAAATCGGTAAACTTGTTCGACAAGATCGCCGTTTAACAATCAGAGCAGTGTCTGAGTTAACAGGAGTAGACAAGGAAAGTGTTAGGCAGATTCTTCATGAAAGTTTCAACATGAACAAAGTGTGTTCAAAAATGGTTCCAAAGTGTCTCACAATTGAACAGAAGGAACGCCGAAGAATTATTTGTTCTGACATCCTGGAAAACATTGAAAGTGATCCCACTTTCTTACAAAATGTTATTACTTGCTATGAATCGTGGTTTTTTACTTACGATCTCGAAACTAAACGCCAATCGATGCATTGGAAAACTCCTGGTTCTCCACGACAAAAAAAAAGCACGAATGTCAAAATCGAAATTCAAGGCAATGATGATTGTTTTTTTTTTGACATCAAAGGGATTGTGCACATTGATTGGGTACCAGAGGGACAAACAGTGAATCAGCATTACTACATTAGCGTCCTGGCTACCCTACGTGAGCGAGTACGGAGAAAACGGAACGATTTGTGGAGAAAAAAGTCATGGATCCTTCACCAAGACAATGCCCCAGCTCACAGTGCGTTGTCAGTGAAGACGTTTTTGGCAAAACACAACATTCCCATCTTAGATCATCCACCCTACTCACCTGATTTGGCCCCCTGTGACTTTTTTCTTTTCCCTATAGTCAAGTCAGCTTTGAAAGGAACTACATTTGAGACTGTTGAAGCAGTAAAAGAAAAAGCGACGGAAGTAATGTATGGACTTACCGAAAATGATCTGCAGCATTGCTATGAACAGTGGAAAATTCGTATGGAGCGGTGTAGAGACCGAGGAGGAGAGTACATTGAAGGAGATAACATGAAATTGTAAATAAATGTTTTTTCCAGCATCAGTCCGGTTTTTTTCTAGCCGCACCTCGTATGTTAGGTGGAAAACTGCACATCAACCTGAATTCCGATCACATCAGTTACCACTGGATTGGATTAACATTACAAAATTAGACTGAGTTGTTTATACCTGACTAATGTATCGTGTGGTGTAAGCTGACCTGGGATGAGGAAAACTAAATATATAGTACCTGTTTTGTCAAACTATGAAATACGTTTAAAAGGTTTTTCCAGAAATTTACTCAGTCTGTGCCACTGTTTCAGCACAGATGCGTCTTAGGAGGGAGTAATGCAAGATACCAGAATAGTTAGATGTCCCAGAACAAGAAAATGCGCTCATCAATTTGACATTGCGTAAGTTTGGGCCCGAGTCATCTGGAAAGTAAACACCATTACACTATTGCTTGATGCTGCTAATACTATGGGAAAGCAGGGTCAATGGTGTCATGGCTACTCAATGATCAAATCTTGCGTCTCTATCTTCTTGTGCCTTAGAGGGCAAAACCCGCTGCCATTTCAGAAACAGCAGTGGACCTTGCTTCCAAATACGTTCGGTTCTAGACAAGCGTTATTTGGTCACCGTCAGGGGCCTGCAACGAGATGAGATGTACACTAGTTCACGGTTCAAGATGTGTCAGCCAGCTGCCGCCGGCGGATTCTGCCTCCATCAGCTGCTTTCCATGCTAAGTGTAAATGTTTCTGGCTCTCCGTTCGCCAACTGGTGGGCCACCGGCTGGCAAATTTCCATTTTTTATCAGCCGCAAGACTGGAGGTCCGAGGTTCGTGTGTGGACCATCAAGCTGCTGTTCGCCATCGCCTGTACGGGCAAACGCAGCTGCTGTTCACCATCATCGGTGGGAGTAAACTGCATCACTGCAAGATGTTGACGCCCCCGTCCGTTGCGTGGCCCACAGTTCGATTCAGCATATCTTACGGAGTCGCCACAGCAGCCGTCAATATGGCCATGGTCTTGACTTGGCAGTTTTTGCTGACGGTGCCGCTATAGGTTGCTTACACAAAGGTCGGCTGTGCCAGCAACTTCACAGCCCTACCGGTTCTACACCGGCCTGTCACATTAATGTGACCACCGCCCACGTCCGATCTCAAAGTGCAAGAACCACTCACAGACTGGCGATGGCAGCACTACAAGTGGAAAGTATATAAAGCTTCTCCGGGGGGTACACGGAAATCAGTGCAATTATTCTCGCAATGACGAAATGGAGAGGTTTATCTGATGTCCAAAGGGACATGATCGTCGGCTTTCAGGCCAGGGATGGAAGCATTTCCGAAACGGTTAAGTTTGTAATCAGTTCGCATGGCTCAGTGGTTAAAATAAAACGTGCACAGTAAAATGGCGCTACACAAAAAGGGCCTCGCGGTAACTTTGGTGCACCACAGGCCATACATAGATCATAAGAGTGAACGACGGCTGCGAGGATGTATACGGGAGAATAGATTTGCAACTGTAGAACAACTGATTGCCCACATGAATCAAGGAGCTACCAGCACTGTCTCCTCAACAACTGTCAAGCGAACGTTGCTACGTAAGGGCCTCCGCAACAGCGCCTGGTTCATGCACGCATGCTGAATTCACCGGCGACGAAGGCTGGAATCTGCATTCCAGCATCAGAAGTGGACGTCCACTGAAGGGAGGCAGGTGGCCTTTACATACGACATAAGGTTGATGGCGTCTGAAACTAAACCCCTGCAACAATTCTCGGAAATTTTCATGTCGGAGGAGGAAGCGTTATGGTCTTAGGAATATTTTCCTAGTATTCAGTGAGTGATCTCGTTACTCTCGAAGGCACAATGGAGCAACACAAGTATTCATCTACACTTGGGGTCCATGTCCACCGCTAAATTCAGTTCGGTTTTCCTCGTCACGATGGGATCTACCAGCAGAACAATTCAACGTGTCACGCAGCTCACAGTGTACGTGTGTGGTTCCAGGAGCCCCAGGGTATGCCTATCGTACTCGCGTGGCCACCAAAACTCCCGACTTAAAACCCGAACTGGAATTTGGGGACCACACAGATCGGGCTGTTCACGCCACGTATCATCAACCGAGACACCTTGTCCAGTTGGCATCGGCACTGGAATCGACATGACTCCACAACCCCGTCGGTGACTTCCATAATCTCACTGTCACTATTCCTGCATGTCTCACAGCGGTCCTCGTTGTAAATAATGGTGGCCTGTGGCACCATTAATGTCACAGTGGGTGATGAATGGTACAACTTCTCCTTTAAGAAACCCTGAGTGGTAACTTCTGTTGTGTCAGCATTTGATTACTTCTCTTGCAGTAAAACACCTGACTGTTGTCTTCCGTTACTCGTTCAATGACGTTTTCTGTGAGACGTTCACGTAAGTCTGCTACTTCGCCAGATAGACCGTGGCGCAACATTTGTCATAGTTGGTGAGTTAATTGATGGTGACCTCAATAAACAAGTTTCGGAAATGAGTGATAAAGTAAGATTTTCTTTGGTTTTATAGTCTTATCCTCACTAATTACCCTACGATGGTTGCCACCGTTCCTGTGCCTTCGGGAAATTCTAGTTTGGCGTATTTACTTACTGATTTCCGTGCTGATGCTAACAACTACTACATGTTCAGAGACGGTCGTGGACGAAATGCATCCTATCTCTCAATATTATGATGTAAAGAACGATACAGAAAGAGTGGGAGCTTAGGCACAGGCGACGGAACTGCGCTTTTGAAGATAAACATTGGTCGCACCATTCGTTAATATAATCGACAGACTACACCTGTAACTAAGCTATTATGAAAACCGATCGTGGAACAAACTTATGCAACTGTGAAAGAGAATAATGTCTGTTGCTAACAGTCTACATGTACTTTTAATATATGATCTGAGAGAGAAAAGTTGTACGCATTTAATCTGCATGCATTACTCCTTCTCTTATCTTTGAACAATTTAGGTTCTTTGACTAGAACAAAAGGCTTTTCTCGTTTTTAATGTACATATTTGTAAAATATCAATTTTCTTTTAACAACACTGTCGTCGCCGGCTGATACTCATATCCAAGTTTTATTTTTCTCCTATATTTCCATTATTGCATGGCAATTGAGAAATGTAGATGTCTACGTTAGCTTAGCAGACCAATCCTGACATGAAACCTGCAGCCATTTACTTTACAAATAATAGAGGATGGAGGGTGCGGATGGGCCTGGCGAAGTTTTCATCTTTGATGCTTTCATTGTTCTCCCTTCGACTTTCCTTCTCAGAATGTGAAACAGTAGCTGAGATAGTAGTGTGCCAGTGCTTACGATCTCCTGCTACTGTGCACCAATTACTTGGGTCCATGTTTAGATTGTAAAGGTTCCTCTTGAGTTATTCCTTACAGCGCTTCAGAGAGCACCACGGGCCTTCTACTAGTGTTCACTTCACTATTCTGAATTTGTAGAGGAAGTGTGTCGTTTCTCATGCGCTGGACATGTCCAATCCATTTGAGCTGGTTACCAATAACAATGGCTTCTAAACTAAATAGCTTTGCCTTCTCAAGAACCTTAGTGTTTGGCACGAAGTCATCCCACTTGAAATCGAAAACGTATCTAACCTTTATTGGTTGAAGCGTAATAGCTTCTTAAGATCACGGTGATATAGTGTGAGCGTTTCGTAACCATAGAGCAGGGTAGAAACAACAACTGCTGGATACACCACCAGTTTGGTGCATAGTGTTAGCTTTATACAGGAAGATCGATGTAGAAGACGTCCAAAAGTAACATGTGCGCTTGCTTCCTGTTCTCGACGTCCTTTCCCGACGGAAAATTAGTTGATAATATACAGAGTGATTATAATTAAACTTAAACTATGAAAACCCTGTAGAAATAACACCACTGGTCAGAATGCCGTCAAAATGCAACGGTATATTATCGGAGAAGGGGAAAAACTTATGGCAGAAGAAAAAAAATAGTGGTAAAATTGATCAATAGGTAGAGCTGTATGTGTCAGAATATGAAGACGCCTGGCCGGCCAGAGTGGCCGTGTGGTTCTAGGCGCTACAGTCTGGAGCCGGGTGACCGCTACGGTCGCAGGTTCGAAACCTGCCTCGGGCATGGATGTATGTGATGTCCTTAGGTTAGTTAGGTTTAATTAGGTCTAAGTTCTAGGCGATTGATGACCTCAGAAGTTATGTCGCATAGTGCTCAGAGCCATTTTGAAAACGCCTGTCATGCGCACGACCCATTGTTGGTATAAACACGCCAAGTACACGATTTTTCCTCCTTTCGTGTCTGCAACGTTCGTCATGGCTGTCTCAATGCAGGATAGCGCTCTGCTTGTAAAACTGTATTACAAGAATGATGACCGTGCACAAGTCGCTCTGCAGAAGCTCCGGACACTGAAGGGTTTGAAAAAAGGTGTTGGTGCGAAGACTGCCGTAGGGGTGCAGAAAATGATTCGGAAATTCGAAACGACGGGTTCTTTTGGTGTGCAATCTGGTAGAGGGAGGAAACGAATTGATTCGATATCAGTGGATGCAGTGACCAGAGCAATGCAGGAGACGAGTGGTGGTGTGCAAGATAGTGGAGCTCGGAGAATTGCCTCAACATTCGACATACTCGTGAATACAGAGCGTAAAATCCTCGAAACATCCTTCTTTGCGATCCATTCTCAATTACCCATGTGCACGAGCTGCTCCCTGTTGACCTTCCAGCAAGAGAGACATTTGCATTAGAATTTCTTGCTCACATGAAATTGGACAGTGATTGGCCGTGGAAGATTTTATGGACGGACGATGCCCACATCCATCTGACAGGATATGTCAATACACAGAATTGTCGAATATGGGCAACGGAAAATTCACACGCAAATCAACCTGTTCTACTTCATATTGAAAAGATCACTGTGTGGTGCGGGCTGACTGCGTAATTTATCATAGGGCCATATTTCTTCGAAGAGAAAGGTGTTCCCGGTTCTGTTACCTGTACCGACACTGGTAAGCGCTATGAGTGCCTTTCGCGCAACCACGTCAATCCAGCTCTCCAACAGCATGAATGTGTGGATTGGATCGGTTTTATGCAAGATGGCGCACCTCCACACTTTGCAAGTGGAGTTCAGCAGCTGCTGAACCACCGTTTCTGGAATTCTAGAATTATCAGTTGCCACTTCCCTACAGCCTAGCTGTCCCGATCACCTGATCTTAATCCGTGAGATTTCTGGTTGTGGGGCCACCTGAAAGATGTTGTGTTCAATGTTCCGATAGCAATCTTGGCTGCATTGAAGGTACGCACTGCGCAACCCATTCTGAATGTGACCCCGGAAACACTTCGATCAGGTGTGGAACATGCTGTTTCTCGATTTCAGCTTCTAACAGAAAGAGGTGTACAGCATATTTAACATGTTTTGCGGCAGTGACACGGAAATTAATAATACGACTGGATTTTGATTGATGCTTTTTATGCACTTTTTGACCACAGTACAATTAAAAACCGATGTGAATGATACTTTTATGCGGTTTTTGGCCTCAGGACAAATAAAACCGATTTTTTCCATGCGATGTGATATGACCTTGCTTTAGTGGATGGGCTTATGTAACTAACAGTGTCTCACCTGTACACCCTTACACACTGAGCAGTACAGTTTGTTTAACATCGAACGTACACCTTAGGCATTGTTGTATGATTCATTTGTCATTTGTAGTCGACCACAGTTAAATTATGATGCTTACAGTGTCATCTATTGCTACGTTTTGTAACTATTTATTTTTCTGTTGCCATACGTTTTCCCCCTCCTTCGGCAAGATTCCGTTGCAATTTCACGTCATTCTGACCAGTGCTGTTATTTCTACAGCGTTTTGAAAATTTGAGTTTAATTATAATCACCCTGTACATCCCAGACAGAGGAAGTGGCAACATTTTAGAAAGAAGTGCAGGAAGCAGAAATGTGGAGCTCCGCAAAAGGCGGTTTCAGGAGCTGGTTGTGCTAGTACCTTTGTTTTTTTTGTATGTTGAGCGTCACACCAAACAAGACAAACAGTAACTTAAGAAGGGTGTGCTGAATTTCGAGATCGATCAAACTGTCCACACGGAATATAGTTTCGGCAGGGTGCCGAGTATTCTCATGTTATAATATTATGTTATATGAAGCTGTCCGAATTTTACATTATATCATTTTGCATTATTCTCTTGTATATGTCCGTCTATTATAACCGACCCATAAAATAATCAAGATACGCGTCAAAGAAAGCAATAAACTTTAAATTCTTACACTACAATACTAGATATATTTTTGCTGAGTATCAACTATGAATTTACTGTATCGTTACTCATTTACTTACATAAATCGTAACTAGCGCTTCCCGAAATACAGAATACTTCCTTGTCTGAATTCTCTTGGTCACTGCTGCTCTGAACAGAATTAATTCAAGAGTATACCCCAATCGTGTCTCAGTTAAATCATCTGACAGCGAAAATCGTGACATTTTCTTTACGAGGAAGCGTTGAATGACACCGTTTCCGAGGCCAGCGTATACTAAATGGACATATAGACGCACACAGTGAAACATATGTTAACTAATTATTATCCCACTTCCTGACCCTATTTATTTCCTCTGTCTCCCTCTCTCTCTCTCTCTCTTTCCATTAATTCGAAACTGAAGCGCTTTGTTGCCCTCAGCCCCATTTAACTACATCGTGTGTTGATTTTCCTCCACTAAATATAAACTGGGAATTGTTTTCTATCGATACAAGTCCTCAAAATTTACAATTAAGTACTTAACATAATACTTACAAATACATTAACAAGACAAACGCCCAGTTTGGTCATTTGATTTGGAACGTCTTATTCACTGGGTTTTTCAAACCAGGATTGAGTCTGTGCTGTTCCAAAGATTTGACACCCGCTGCTACTTCAAGAAACAGTTGCATTACTGGAAAAATATTTCTTTTGATGAACTTCATTTCCACCAGTCTGTGCTTTTGAAATAGTACTTTACTAAGGAATCCTCTGATGTGTCTATTTTTACTCATTCTCAAATTCGTAATATACTGAATACGTTAACTCCGTAAGTTGCATAAAACAAAAGGTACATGTCAGTCTGAGGATTATGCATAACATAGCCGTCAATCATACGAGACCTCGGTATGTGTATCAAGAGCTGTTTGCAGTTCTGCCGGTGTTTGGAAGTGTGTGCGGGAAAAATGGCTTATAAAACTTATTAGGATGACGCGTCCACAGCTATCACGCCTCTGAGAAAGGGAAATGATTCAAACAAGCTAGTAGTGATTAATTAAGCCATATTTTGAAGTAAAAGCTTGGTAAAAACGATATCGCTCTCCGAAGGTGACGAGTCTGTGATACCCTCCCAGAGGAAGCCAATATAAACTATTATTAGCTCAAATTAAAATAAGCTTATAAGAATTTTAAATCAAGTAGACAGTTCACTCAGCAGAGATTTTATGTTGAGGATAAGTAAAGCTATGGCGTTAGTGATAAAGACTAGAAAAAGGGGAATAATGTCTTCCGAAACATAGTTTTAAAATGTGGTCAGTGCGAGTCGGCCTTCTAAGCAGATAAATGGTATCTACGACAGATTTTTAATGGTTTCAAATAGAGGTATATAACAGCACAACATTTTTAACTATAATCCTGGATTAACTAAACATAAGGATGTGGAGGGTAGATGGTGAGAACTGAAGATAATAACAAATAAGAAATTTTTAAATTGTGGTTGTTAAAATGTGTGTCAAAATTATGAGAGCAAAGTAGGCAAAAATCAGAAAGTGATGAAGAGAATAAGAGAGGTAGGAGTCTATTAAAACAGTTAAACACTGAAAGTAGTTGTAGCTGGAAATTCTAAAATGATGATAATGGTTTCAGCAGTTGAATGACTGATAATAAGATTAATGTATATCCCGACTTGAACGATTTTTGCACATGGAGTCGTACTGTTGATCAACTCATAAAACATTGCTGATAACGATGTATCTGAAAGATCGCATCACGATGTCATACAGTTCTTCAGTTGCTTTTTGATGCACTTCTTCATGCTTACTTACAAAATGTAACAAGTCTAGTAAAGAGAGTGTTTACACTACGCTTGTCCGCTCTCTTCTGGAGTACTGCTGTGAAATGTGGGATACGCTTCAGATGGTGTTAAGGGAGGACACCGAACAGGTCCAAAGAAGTGCAGCTCATTCTATACTATAACTGATTAGGGGAGACAGTGCCCGTGGATATTATACATGTAATGTGATGATAGTCATTAAAAAAAGGCGTTTTTCGTCGCAGGAGGACTTTCGCATGAAATTTGAATCAGCAGCTTTCTCCTTAGAGTATGAAGATATTTTGTTGGCGCCCACCTACTTACGGAGAAATGACCATCATAATAAAATAAGAGAAATCAGAGGTCGAACCAAAAGATGTAAGTTTTCGGTTTCGCCACGCGCTGTTCAAGACTTAAGGGCAACTAGCCCGAATATGGTTCCATAAACCCTCTGCAAGTCACTTAATTGTAAGTAGCAGAGTAATCATTTTGGTATAGGTGTAGATTATCATGGAAGATGATTTAATGGATCGGTTAAATGAATCCTGGTAACCCTTCGTTCAACTCAACAACAAGCGATCTGCTATCTGCCACATAATATGTACATACTCATCTCAACATGCATTTCAAGATATTAATTTCATTGCTTGGTGCAGTTTCAATGAGAGCAAATTTTTATCCTATTGCTGTTTGAGCACGTGGTTCTACAGACATGTCCCGCTCACTGCACTATTTACGCCACTCACGTTGCCGAATCTCAACGTCAAATAAACGGCTGAGAATGAAATGACGAATATTACCAGCACTTATAAGACCTAAAAGAAGCTTACAGTCCCTGGCTGGTTCATATGTTCTACAAGAAGTCATATTTAGTGAAAGCTAGAACAACCAAGTAAGAACAAACTATAATGAAAGTCGTTGACATGATACACTCTCTAGAACTGAAGGGTAATCAATTTTAGAAAGTGGATTTCTTTCAAACAGAACCAATCAGAGGCAGCAACATCGATAGCACGAAAACGTGAAAATGTGTTGCACATTGATCACGAAATTCTGATGTTAGTGTAATGATGGGAGACTACTTTCAAAACATACAATTCCATTGAAATGTTATTAGACACGTGTTGATCAATACTGGAGAACTAATAGCTAATTTTTGATCTATTAATTCATAAAACACCTTTGGATAGTGTTAGAGATATTTCCACGGAAGGAAAGAGGCTTCATTACAGAGTAAACCTAAGGATTTTTGACAAAAGCGTAAGTCAAAGTGAGCATAAGTATGGCAATGATAGAAACGATTATTGTTTCCTCGAGTACAATTCTAGTCTCCAATACAAAGAAGAAATTTGTAAACGAGTAAATATCAGCTGTACAGTGGCTCAAGTATCGTATAATCGCCAAATAATAAAAAAACGAGAGTATCGCGAAGGCGGAAATATTGCAATCTACGGAAACAGGAGTTCAGGAGTATATGCGAAGCACGTATTTTATTTGTTTCACACGCTCCATTACGTTGCAATATCAGTCAATCGAAAATAACCACAAATCAGGATTGCAGCCGCATCATGTTGACTTCTTTCCACAATATTTCGGTTTGGCAACCGTTCAGCCATCTTCAGGTGAGTGTCAGCCGACTGGAGACTGCTAGTTGAGGGTGTCGTCTTCAAGGAAAAAAATTGGAGCGAAGTCTACTTCTGGAGAGTTTTAGAAGTTCGCACGCTTATCAGCAACGTTACCGTAAGAAGATACTGTTCGACACGCTGTTGTCAAATTAACTCATAGGGGTTTTGACAATGTAACGGTTTCTCTGCACCCGAAAGTCTTAAATTTCGCCCCTACGCCGAGAACGCTGCTTCTAATTGATTTTATCAGTGCTGTTGAGGAAGCTGTTAGACCTGTTCCTAGTGACGCTGCAGAAGAAATATGACGAGAAATATTTCGTGCACTCATGAAAGCTCCGCATCAGGAGAACAAAATTTCTGCCATGGAAAGCGCTGCACTACGAAAGCCTGGAAAACATCCTCACACAGTGGTCTTACCAGCGGATAAGGGAAGTGCCACCGTGCTTTTGTAACGTGAGATTTATGAACAGAAGATTTATAGCTTGTTGAGTGGGCCAGTGTATTGGAAGACTGACAAAGACCACACCGGGAAAGTGGAAAGAAAAACGTCAGCGCTGCTGAATTCTTCTTCTGCTCTGCAAGAAGCGGACAAAAGACTTTCGCCCACAAAAACAGGTACTCATCAGCATTTAACTTCTTCTTTCTTCTGGTAGACAATACAAATGGCATGCTTGGAACAAGAGTACCATAAGGCTGTTTAGCCAACAGTCCTATAGTCTCAGTAATACTCCAAGTCTTCCAAGCCAAAATGTTAGCATCTGGAAGTGCTTCAAGGCCACCATAATCTGCTTGGTTGCCCCATACAACAGCCAGTGTCAGCCATGTACTACCTCCAAACACTGCTTGTACATCACATGTAAAGTTGAGATGGAGTCCACGAAAAATATTTGGACCTCCAATCAATTGTTGCTTATTAAACTGCCCAGCCAAGTCAATATGAAAGGCCTTCAAACTGCGATACACAGGTACACTGCGCCGCCAGCGACGGTGGTAACCACGTCGCAGAGGCATTGCTGTGGCACGTTAACACAAGTGAACGTAGCAAGCCAATGTTCAGCGAGACACCCAGAGCTATGTGTCCACACTCCTCGACGTTCGCCGAGTGAATGACGCTCAGCGCTGCGGCGCAGCTGGACGCCAGCACATCCCATCGCACCACAACTTCCCCTCGCCACGCGCTCGCCAAGTGCCTGCGCGCCTTATCAGCCGGACTGCCGCAACCGGAAGTGAATTTTAGCGCAACGCGGGCCTAGTAATATTAGGGCCCGCGTTCGCCCGGCAGCCTCTCCAGTGCAGCATTTAACTTCATCTTTCTCCTGGTAGACAATACAAATGGCATGCTTGGAACAAGAGTACCATAAGGCTGTTTAGCCAACAGTCCTGTAGTCTCAGTAATACTCCAAGTCTTCCAAGCCAAAATGTTAGCATCTGGAAGTGCTTCAAGGCCACCATAATCTGCTTGGTTGCCCCATACAACAGCCAGTGTGAGCCATGTACTACCTCCAAACACTGCTTGTACATCACATGTAAAGTTGAGATGGAGTTCACGAAAAATATTTGGACCTCCAATCAATTGTTGCTTATTAAACTGCCCAGCCAAGTCAATATGAAAGGCCCTCAAACTGCGATACACAGGTACACTGCGCCGCCAGCGACGGTGGTAACCACGTCGCGGAGGCATTGCTGTGGCACGTTAACACAAGTGAACGTAGCAAGCCAATACTCAGCGAGACACCCAGAGCTATGTGTCCGCACTCCTCGACGTTCGCAGAGCGAATGCCGCTGAGCGCTGCGGCGCAGCTGGACGCCAGCACATCCTATCGCACCACAACTTCCCCTCGCCACGCGCTCGCCAAGCGCCTGCGCGCCTTATCAGCCGGACTGCCGCAACCGGAAGTGAATTTTAGCGCAACGCGGGCCTAGTAATATTAGGGCCCGAGTTCGCCCGGCAGCCTCTCCAGTGCAGCATTTAACTTCTTCTTTCTCCTGGTAGACAATACAAATGGCATGCTTGGAACAAGAGTACCATAAGGCTGTTTAGCCAACAGTCCTGTAGTCTCAGTAATACTCCAAGTCTTCCAAGCCAAAATGTTAGCATCTGGAAGTGCTTCAAGGCCACCATAATCTGCTTGGTTGCCCCATACAACAGCCAGTGTCAGCCATGTACTACCTCCAAACACTGCTTGTACATCACATGTAAAGTTGAGATGGAGTCCACGAAAAACATTAGGACCTCCAATCAATTGTTGCTTATTAAACTGCCCAGCCAAGTCATTATGAAAGGCCCTCAAACTGCGATACACAGGCACACTGCGCCGCCAGCGACGGTGGTAACCACGTCGCAGAGGCATTGCTGTGGCACGTTAACACAAGGGAACGTAGCAAGCCAATACTCAGCGAGACACCCAGAGCTATGTGTCCGCACTCCTCGACGTTCGCAGAGCGAATGACGCTGAGCGCTGCGGCGCAGCTGGACGCCAGCACATCCTATCGCACCACAACTTCCCCTCGCCACGCGCTCGCCAAGCGCCTGCGCGCCTTATCAGCCGGACTGCCGCAACCGGAAGTGAATTTTAGCGCAACGCGGGCCTAGTAATATTAGGGACCGCGTTCGCCCGGCAGCCTCTCCAGTGCAGCATTTAACTTCATCTTTCTCCTGGTAGACAATACAAATGGCATGCTTGGAACAAGAGTACCATAAGGCTGTTTAGCCAACAGTCCTGTAGTCTCAGTAATACTCCAAGTCTTTGAAGCCAAAATGTTAGCATCTGGAAGTGCTTCAAGGCCACCATAATCTGCTTGCTTGCCCCATACAACAGCCAGTGTGAGCCATGTACTACCTCCAAACACTGCTTGTACATCACATGTAAAGTTGAGATGGAGTCCACGAAAAACATTTGGACCTCCAATCAATTGTTGCTTATTAAACTGCCCAGCCAAGTCAATATGAAAGGCCCTCAAACTGCGATACACAGGCACACTGCGCCGCCAGCGACGGTGGTAACCACGTCGCAGAGGCATTGCTGTGGCACGTTAACACAAGGGAACGTAGCAAGCCAATACTCAGCGAGACACCCAGAGCTATGTGTCCGCACTCCTCGACGTTCGCAGAGCGAATGACGCTGAGCGCTGCGGCGCAGCTGGACGCCAGCACATCCTATCGCACCACAACTTCCCCTCGCCACGCGCTCGCCAAGCGCCTGCGCGCCTTATCAGCCGGACTGCCGCAACCGGAAGTGAATTTTAGCGCAACGCGGGCCTAGTAATATTAGGGACCGCGTTCGCCCGGCAGCCTCTCCAGTGCAGCATTTAACTTCATCTTTCTCCTGGTAGACAATACAAATGGCATGCTTGGAACAAGAGTACCATAAGGCTGTTTAGCCAACAGTCCTGTAGTCTCAGTAATACTCCAAGTCTTTGAAGCCAAAATGTTAGCATCTGGAAGTGCTTCAAGGCCACCATAATCTGCTTGGTTGCCCCATACAACAGCCAGTGTGAGCCATGTACTACCTCCAAACACTGCTTGTACATCACATGTAAAGTTGAGATGGAGTCCACGAAAAACATTTGGACCTCCAATCAATTGTTGCTTATTAAACTGCCCAGCCAAGTCAATATGAAAGGCCTTCAAACTGCGATACACAGGTACACTGCGCCGCCAGCAACGGTGGTAACCACGTCGCAGAGGCATTGCTGTGGCACGTTAACACAAGTGAACGTAGGAAGCCAATGTTCAGCGAGACACCCAGAGCTATGTGTCCGCACTCCTCGATGTTCGCAGAGCGAATGACGCTGAGTGCTGCGGCGCAGCTGGACGCCAGCACATCCTATCGCACCACAACTTCCCCTCGCCACGCGCTCGCCAAGCGCCTGCGCGCCTTATCAGCCGGACTGCCGCAACCGGAAGTGAATTTTAGCGCAACGCGGGCCTAGTAATATTAGGGCCCGCGTTCGCCCGGCAGCCTCCCCAGTGCAGCATTTAACTTCTTCTTTCTCCTGGTAGACAATACAAATGGCATGCTTGGAACAAGAGTACCATAAGGCTGTTAAGCCAACAGTCCTGTATTCTCAGTAGTACTCCAAGTCTTCCAAGCCAAAATATTAGCATCTGGAAGTGCTTCAAGGCCACCATAATCTGCTTGGTTGCCCCATACAACAGCCAGTGTGAGCCATGTACTACCTCCAAACACTGCTTGTACATCACATGTAAAGTTGAGATGGAGTCCACGAAAAACATTTGGACCTCCAATCAATTGTTGCTTATTAAACTGCCCAGCCAAGTCAATATGAAAGGCCTTCAAACTGCGATACACAGGTACACTGCGCCGCCAGCGACGGTGGCAACCACGTCGCAGAGGCATTGCTGTGGCACGTTAACACAAGTGAACGTAGCAAGCCAATGTTCAGCGAGACACCCAGAGCTATGTGTCCGCACTCCTCGATGTTCGCAGAGCGAATGACGCTGAGCGCTGCGGCGCAGCTGGACGCCAGCACATCCTATCGCACCACAACTTCCCCTCGCCACGCGCTCGCCAAGCGCCTGCGCGCCTTATCAGCCAGACTGCCGCAACCGGAAGTGAATTTTAGCGCAACGCGGGCCTAGTAATATTAGGGCCCGCGTTCGCCTGGCAGCATCCCCAGTGCAGCATTTAACTTCATCTATCTCCTGATAGACAATACAAATGGCATGCTTGGAACAAGAGTACCATAAGGCTGTTTAGCCAACAGTCCTGTAGTCTCAGTAATACTCCAAGTCTTCCAAGCCAAAATGTTAGCATCTGGAATTGCTTCAAGGCCACCATAATCTGCTTCATGGCCCCATACAACAGCCAGTGTGAGCCATGTACTACCTCCAAACACTGCTTGTACATCACATGTAAAGTTGAGATGGAGTCCACGAAAAACATTAGGACCTCCAATCAATTGTTGCTTATTAAACTGCCCAGCCATGTCAATATGAAAGGCCCTCAAACTGCGATACACAGGTACACTGCGCCGCCAGCGACGGTGGTAACCACGTCGCAGAGGCATTGCTGTGGCACGTTAACACAAGTGAACGTAGCAAGCCAATACTCAGCGAGACACCCAGAGCTATGTGTCCGCACTCCTCGAAGTTCGCAGAGCAAATGACGCTGAGCGCTGCGGCGCAGCTGGACGCCAGCACATCCTATCGCACCACAACTTCCCCTCGCCACGCGCTCGCCAAGCGCCTGCGCGCCTTATCAGCCGGACTGCCGCAACCGGAAGTGAATTTTAGCGCAACGCGGGCCTAGTAATATTAGGGCCCGCGTTCGCCCGGCAGCCTCTCCAGTGCAGCATTTAACTTCATCTTTCTCCTGGTAGACAATACAAATGGCATGCTTGGAACAAGAGTACCATAAGGCTGTTTAGCCAACAGTCCTGTAGTCTCAGTAATACTCCAAGTCTTCCAAGCCAAAATGTTAGCATCTGGAAGTGCTTCAAGGCCACCATAATCTGCTTGGTTGCCCTATACAACAGCCAGTGTGAGCCATGTACTACCTCCAAACACTGCTTGTACATCACATGTAAAGTTGAGATGGAGTCCACGAAAAACATTTGGACCTCCAATCAATTGTTGCTTATTAAACTGCCCAGCCAAGTCAATATGAAAGGCCTTCAAACTGCGATACACAGGTACACTGCGCCGCCAGCGACGGTGGTAACCAGGTCGCAGAGGCATTGCTGTGGCACGTTAACACAAGTGAACGTAGCAAGCCAATGTTCAGCGAGACACCCAGAGCTATGAGTCTGCACTCCTCGATGTTCGCAGAGCGAATGACGCTCAGCGCTGCGGCGCAGCTGGACGCCAGCACATCCTATCGCACCACAACTTCCCCTCGCCACGCGCTCGCCAAGCGCCTGCGCGCCTTATCAGCCGGACTGCCGCAACCGGAAGTGAATTTTAGCGCAACGCGGGCCTAGTAATATTAGGGCCCGCGTTCGCCCGGCAGCCTCCCCAGTGCACCATTTAACTTCTTCTTTCTCCTGGTAGACAATACAAATGGCATGCTTGGAACAAGAGTACCATAAGGCTGTTTAGCCAACAGTCCTGTAGTCTCAGTAATACTCCAAGTCTTCCAAGCCAAAATGTTAGCATCTGGAAGTGCTTCAAGGCCACCATAATCTGCTTGGTTGCCCCATACAACAGCCAGTGTGAGCCATGTACTACCTCCAAACACTGCTTGTACATCACATGTAAAGTTGAGATGGAGTTCACGAAAAATATTTGGACCTCCAATCAATTGTTGCTTATTAAACTGCCCAGCCAAGTCAATATGAAAGGCCCTCAAACTGCGATACACAGGTACACTGCGCCGCCAGCGACGGTGGTAACCACGTCGCGGAGGCATTGCTGTGGCACGTTAACACAAGTGAACGTAGCAAGCCAATACTCAGCGAGACACCCAGAGCTATGTGTCCGCACTCCTCGACGTTCGCAGAGCGAATGCCGCTGGGCGCTGCGGCGCAGCTGGACGCCAGCACATCCTATCGCACCACAACTTCCCCTCGCCACGCGCTCGCCAAGCGCCTGCGCGCCTTATCAGCCGGACTGCCGCAACCGGAAGTGAATTTTAGCGCAACGCGGGCCTAGTAATATTAGGGCCCGAGTTCGCCCGGCAGCCTCTCCAGTGCAGCATTTAACTTCTTCTTTCTCCTGGTAGACAATACAAATGGCATGCTTGGAACAAGAGTACCATAAGGCTGTTTAGCCAACAGTCCTGTAGTCTCAGTAATACTCCAAGTCTTCCAAGCCAAAATGTTAGCATCTGGAAGTGCTTCAAGGCCACCATAATCTGCTTGGTTGCCCCATACAACAGCCAGTGTGAGCCATGTACTACCTCCAAACACTGCTTGTACATCACATGTAAAGTTGAGATGGAGTCCACGAAAAACATTAGGACCTCCAATCAATTGTTGCTTATTAAACTGCCCAGCCAAGTCAATATGAAAGGCCCTCAAACTGCGATACACAGGCACACTGCGCCGCCAGCGACGGTGGTAACCACGTCGCAGAGGCATTGCTGTGGCACGTTAACACAAGTGAACGTAGCAAGCCAATGTTCAGCGAGACACCCAGAGCTATGTGTCCGCACTCCTCGATGTTCGCAGAGCGAATGACGCTGAGCGCTGCGGCGCAGCTGGACGCCAGCACATCCTATCGCACCACAACTTCCCCTCGCCACGCGCTCGCCAAGCGCCTGCGCGCCTTATCAGCCGGACTGCCGCAACCGGAAGTGAATTTTAGCGCAACGCGGGCCTAGTAATATTAGGGCCCGCGTTCGCCCAGCAGCCTCCCCAGTGCAGCATTTAACTTCTTCTTTCTCCTGGTAGACAATACAAATGGCATGCTTGGAACAAGAGTACCATAAGGCTGTTAAGCCAACAGTCCTGTATTCTCAGTAGTACTCCAAGTCTTCCAAGCCAAAATATTAGCATCTGGAAGTGCTTCAAGGCCACCATAATCTGCTTGGTTGCCCCATACAACAGCCAGTGTGAGCCATGTACTACCTCCAAACACTGCTTGTACATCACATGTAAAGTTGAGATGGAGTCCACGAAAAACATTTGGACCTCCAATCAATTGTTGCTTATTAAACTGCCCAGCCAAGTCAATATGAAAGGCCTTCAAACTGCGATACACAGGTACACTGCGCCGCCAGCGACGGTGGTAACCACGTCGCAGAGGCATTGCTGTGGCACGTTAACACAAGTGAACGTAGCAAGCCAAAGTTCAGCGAGACACCCAGAGCTATGTGTCCGCACTCCTCGATGTTCGCAGAGCGAATGACGCTGAGCGCTGCGGCGCAGCTGGACGCCAGCACATCCTATCGCACCACAACTTCCCCTCGCCACGCGCTCGCCAAGCGCCTGCGCGCCTTATCAGCCAGACTGCCGCAACCGGAAGTGAATTTTAGCGCAACGCGGGCCTAGTAATATTAGGGCCCGCGTTCGCCTGGCAGCCTCCCCAGTGCAGCATTTAACTTCATCTATCTCCTGATAGACAATACAAATGGCATGCTTGGAACAAGAGTACCATAAGGCTGTTTAGCCAACAGTCCTGTAGTCTCAGTAATACTCCAAGTCTTCCAAGCCAAAATGTTAGCATCTGGAAGTGCTTCAAGGCCACCATAATCTGCTTCATGGCCCCATACAACAGCCAGTGTGAGCCATGTACTACCTCCAAACACTGCTTGTACATCACATGTAAAGTTGAGATGGAGTCCACGAAAAACATTAGGACCTCCAATCAATTGTTGCTTATTAAACTGCCCAGCCAAGTCAATATGAAAGGCCCTCAAACTGCGATACACAGGTACACTGCGCCGCCAGCGACGGTGGTAACCACGTCGCAGAGGCATTGCTGTGGCACGTTAACACAAGTGAACGTAGCAAGCCAATACTCAGCGAGACACCCAGAGCTATGTGTCCGCACTCCTCGACGTTCGCAGAGCAAATGACGCTGAGCGCTGCGGCGCAGCTGGACGCCAGCACATCCTATCGCACCACAACTTCCCCTCGCCACGCGCTCGCCAAGCGCCTGCGCGCCTTATCAGCCGGACTGCCGCAACCGGAAGTGAATTTTAGCGCAACGCGGGCCTAGTAATATTAGGGCCCGCGTTCGCCCGGCAGCCTCTCCAGTGCAGCATTTAACTTCATCTTTCTCCTGGTAGACAATACAAATGGCATGCTTGGAACAAGAGTACCATAAGGCTGTTTAGCCAACAGTCCTGTAGTCTCAGTAATACTCCAAGTCTTCCAAGCCAAAATGTTAGCATCTGGAAGTGCTTCAAGGCCACCATAATCTGCTTGGTTGCCCTATACAACAGCCAGTGTGAGCCATGTACTACCTCCAAACACTGCTTGTACATCACATGTAAAGTTGAGATGGAGTCCACGAAAAACATTTGGACCTCCAATCAATTGTTGCTTATTAAACTGCCCAGCCAAGTCAATATGAAAGGCCTTCAAACTGCGATACACAGGTACACTGCGCCGCCAGCGACGGTGGTAACCACGTCGCAGAGGCATTGCTGTGGCACGTTAACACAAGTGAACGTAGCAAGCCAATGTTCGGCGAGACACCCAGAGCTATGTGTCTGCACTCCTCGATGTTCGCAGAGCGAATGACGCTCAGCGCTGCGGCGCAGCTGGACGCCAGCACATCCTATCGCACCACAACTTCCCCTCGCCACGCGCTCGCCAAGCGCCTGCGCGCCTTATCAGCCGGACTGCCGCAACCGGAAGTGAATTTTAGCGCAACGCGGGCCTAGTAATATTAGGGCCCGCGTTCGCCCGGCAGCCTCCCCAGTGCACCATTTAACTTCTTCTTTCTCCTGGTAGACAATACAAATGGCATGCTTGGAACAAGAGTACCATAAGGCTGTTTAGCCAACAGTCCTGTAGTCTCAGTAATACTCCAAGTCTTCCAAGCCAAAATGTTAGCATCTGGAAGTGCCTCAAGGCCACCATAATCTACTTGGTTGCCCCACACAAGAGCCAGTGTCAGCCATGTACTACCTCCAAACACTGCTTGTACATCACATGTAAAGTTGAGATGGAGTCCACGAAAAACATTAGGACCTCCAATCAATTGTTGCTTATTAAACTGCCCAGCCAAGTCAATATGAAAGACCCTCAAACTGCGATACACAGGTACACTGCGCCGCCAGCGACGGTGGTAACCACGTCGCAGAGGCATTGCTGTGGCACGTTAACACAAGTGAACGTAGCAAGCCAATGTTCAGCGAGACACCCAGAGCTATGTGTCAGCACTCCTCGATGTTCGCAGAGCGAATGACGCTGAGCGTTGCGGCGCAGCTGGACGCCAGCACATCCTATCGCACCACAACTTCCCCTCGCCACGCGCTCGCCAAGTGCCTGCGCGCCTTATCAGCCGGACTGCCGCAACCGGAAGTGAATTTTAGCGCAACGCGGGCCTAGTAATATTAGGGCCCGCGTTCGCCCGGCAGCCTCCCCAGTGCAGCATTTAACTTCTTCTTTCTCCTGGTAGACAATACAAATGGCATGCTTGGAACAAGAGTACCATAAGGCTGTTAAGCCAACAGTCCTGTAGTCTCAGTAGTACTCCAAGTCTTCCAAGCCAAAATGTTAGCATCTGGAAGTGCTTCAAGGCCACCATAATCTGCTTGGTTGCCCCATACAACAGCCAGTGTGAGCCATGTACTACCTCCAAACACTGCTGGTACATCACATGTAAAGTTGAGATGGAGTCCACGAAAAACATTTGGACCTCCAACCAATTGTTGCTTATTAAACTGCCCAGCCAAGTCAATATGAAAGGCCTTCAAACTGCGATACACAGGTACACTGCGCCGCCAGCGACGGTGGTAACCACGTCGCAGAGGCATTGCTGTGGCACGTTAACACAAGTGAACGTAGCAAGCCAATGTTCAGCGAGACACCCAGAGCTATGTGTCCGCACTCCTCGATGTTCGCAGAGTGAATGACGCTGAGCGCTGCGGCGCAGCTGGACGCCAGCACATCCTATCGCACCACAACTTCCCCTCGCCACGCGCTCGCCAAGCGCCTGCGCGCCTTATCAGCCAGACTGCCGCAACCGGAAGTGAATTTTAGCGCAACGCGGGCCTAGTAATATTAGGGCCCGCGTTCGCCCGGCAGCCTCTCCAGTGCAGCATTTAACTTCTTCTTTCTCCTGGTAGACAATACAAATGGCATGCTTGGAACAAGAGTACCATAAGGCTGTTTAGCCAACAGTCCTGTAGTCTCAGTAATACTCCAAGTCTTCCAAGCCAAAATGTTAGCATCTGGAAGTGCTTCAAGGCCACCATAATCTGCTTGGTTGCCCCATACAACAGCCAGTGTCAGCCATGTACTACCTCCAAACACTGCTTGTACATCACATGTAAAGTTGAGATGGAGTCCACGAAAAATATTAGGACCTCCAATCAATTGTTGCTTACTAAACTGCCCAGCCAAGTCAATATGAAAGGCCCTCAAACTGCGATACACAGGTACACTGCGCCGCCAGCGACGGTGGTAACCACGTCGCAGAGGCATTGCTGTGGCACGTTAACACAAGTGAACGTAGCAAGCCAATGTTCAGCGAGACACCCAGAGCTATGTGTCAGCACTCCTCGATGTTCGCAGAGCGAATGACGCTGAGCGTTGCGGCGCAGCTGGACGCCAGCACATCCTATCGCACCACAACTTCCCCTCGCCACGCGCTCGCCAAGTGCCTGCGCGCCTTATCAGCCGGACTGCCGCAACCGGAAGTGAATTTTAGCGCAACGCGGGCCTAGTAATATTAGGGCCCGCGTTCGCCCGGCAGCCTCCCCAGTGCAGCATTTAACTTCTTCTTTCTCCTGGTAGACAATACAAATGGCATGCTTGGAACAAGAGTACCATAAGGCTGTTAAGCCAACAGTCCTGTAGTCTCAGTAGTACTCCAAGTCTTCCAAGCCAAAATGTTAGCATCTGGAAGTGCTTCAAGGCCACCATAATCTGCTTGGTTGCCCCATACAACAGCCAGTGTGAGCCATGTACTACCTCCAAACACTGCTGGTACATCACATGTAAAGTTGAGATGGAGTCCACGAAAAACATTTGGACCTCCAACCAATTGTTGCTTATTAAACTGCCCAGCCAAGTCAATATGAAAGGCCTTCAAACTGCGATACACAGGTACAATGCGCCGCCAGCGACGGTGGTAACCACGTCGCAGAGGCATTGCTGTGGCACGTTAACACAAGTGAACGTAGCAAGCCAATGTTCAGCGAGACACCCAGAGCTATGTGTCCGCACTCCTCGATGTTCGCAGAGTGAATGACGCTGAGCGCTGCGGCGCAGCTGGACGCCAGCACATCCTATCGCACCACAACTTCCCCTCGCCACGCGCTCGCCAAGCGCCTGCGCGCCTTATCAGCCAGACTGCCGCAACCGGAAGTGAATTTTAGCGCAACGCGGGCCTAGTAATATTAGGGCCCGCGTTCGCCCGGCAGCCTCTCCAGTGCAGCATTTAACTTCTTCTTTCTCCTGGTAGACAATACAAATGGCATGCTTGGAACAAGAGTACCATAAGGCTGTTTAGCCAACAGTCCTGTAGTCTCAGTAATACTCCAAGTCTTCCAAGCCAAAATGTTAGCATCTGGAAGTGCTTCAAGGCCACCATAATCTGCTTGGTTGCCCCATACAACAGCCAGTGTCAGCCATGTACTACCTCCAAACACTGCTTGTACATCACATGTAAAGTTGAGATGGAGTCCACGAAAAATATTAGGACCTCCAATCAATTGTTGCTTACTAAACTGCCCAGCCAAGTCAATATGAAAGGCCCTCAAACTGCGATACACAGGTACACTGCGCCGCCAGCGACGGTGGTAACCACGTCGCAGAGGCATTGCTGTGGCACGTTAACACAAGTGAACGTAGCAAGCCAATGTTCAGCGAGACACCCAGAGCTATGTGTCAGCACTCCTCGATGTTCGCAGAGCGAATGACGCTGAGCGCTGTGGCGCAGCTGGACGCCAGCACATCCTATCGCACCACAACTTCCCCTCGCCACGCGCTCGCCAAGCGCCTGCGCGCCTTATCAGCCGGACTGCCGCAACCGGAAGTGAATTTTAGCGCAACGCGGGCCTAGTAATATTAGGGCCCGCGTTCGCCCGGCAGCCTCCCCAGTGCAGCATTTAACTTCTTCTTTCTCCTGGTAGACAATACAAATGGCATGCTTGGAACAAGAGTACCATAAGGCTGTTAAGCCAACAGTCCTGTAGTCTCAGTAGTACTCCAAGTCTTCCAAACCAAAATGTTAGCATCTGGAAGTGCTTCAAGGCCACCATAATATGCTTGGTTGTCCCATACAACAGCCAGTGTGAGCCATGTACTACCTCCAAACACTGCTTGTACATCACATGTAAAGTTGAGATGGAGTCCACAAAAAACATTTGGACCTCCAATCAATTGTTGCTTATTAAACTGCCCAGCCAAGTCAATATGAAAGGCCCTCAAACTGCGATACACAGGTACACTGCGCCGCCAGCGACGGTGGTAACCACGTCGCAGAGGCATTGCTGTGGCACGTTAACACAAGTGAACGTAGCAAGCCAATGTTCAGCGAGACACCCAGAGCTATGTGTCCACACTCCTCGATGTTCGCAGAGCGAATGACGCTGAGCGCTGCGGCGCAGCTGGACGCCAGCACATCCTATCACACCACAACTTCCCCTCGCCACGCGCTCGCCAAGCGCCTGCGCGCCTTATCAGCCGGACTACCGCAACCGGAAGTGAATTTTAGCGCAACGCGGGCCTAGTAATATTAGGGCCTGCGTTCGCCCGGCAGCCTCTCCAGTGCAGCATTTAACTTCTTCTTTCTCCTGGTAGACAATACAAATGGCATGCTTGGAACAAGAGTACCATAAGGCTGTTTAGCCAACAGTCCTGTAGTCTCAGTAATACTCCAAGTCTTCCAAGCCAAAATGTTAGCATCTGGAAGTGCTTCAAGGCCACCATAATCTGCTTGGTTGCCCCATACAACAGCCAGTGTGAGCCATGTACTACCTCCAAACACTGCTTGTACATCACATGTAAAGTTGAGATGGAGTCCACGAAAAATATTTGGACCTCCAATCAATTGTTGCTTGTAGATCAATGTTTTTCGTGGACTCCATCTGAACTTTACTTATGATGTACATGGAGTGTTTGGAGGCAGTACATGGCTGACACAGGCTTTTGTATGGGGCAACCAAGCAAATTATGGTGGCCTTGAAGCATTTCGAGATGCTGACATTTTGGATTGGAAGATTTGGAGTATTGCTGAGACTACAGGAGTGTTGGCTAACCAGCCTTATGGTACTCTTGTTCCAAGCATGCCATTTGTATTGTCTACCAGGAGAAAGAAGAATTTAAATGCTGATGAGTACCTGTTTTTGTGGGCGAAAGTCGGCAATGGCAATTGTAAAAGAAAGATCAATGGTGACTGCATGTTGTATTATAGACAAGAAAGTGTGTATGGTCCTTTCCTTATCTCTATACCTTATGTCCCTCCCTTTTTTTATTCAAAAAATATGTTCACTTTTTGTTTCTGTGGCAGTGCCGCTCTTGTTTGCTCGCTAGGTGGGTGACCCTCTCCCCTCTGGTAGCAACCTATTTTATTGACTACTTTGAGGAAAGAGAACTTGATTCGGCAGAACTCAGCCAGAGAGTCTTCTGGCGATATGTTGATGACACTTTTGTAGTGTGGCCCAATGGTGAAGAAGAACCTCATGGTTTTATGCCACCGAAGGTATATGGTCTTCGGAAGATTCATAAGATAGAGATTCCGTTGCGGCCGATCGCCAGTAATATC
Organism: Schistocerca nitens; assembly: GCF_023898315.1. Classification (NCBI taxonomy): domain Eukaryota; kingdom Metazoa; phylum Arthropoda; class Insecta; order Orthoptera; family Acrididae; genus Schistocerca; species Schistocerca nitens. Next base: position 577,628,072 of record NC_064621.1, on the reverse strand, counting down.
GATGCCCTCACGTATCATTTGGCTATACGTCTTGCCTGTTTACTGAGACCTTTGTGGGGAATTGCGCGCATCACGTTCGCAACTCTGCTGACTTCATCAATAGACTAAAATCGCTTCAACTCAGTGAAACTGACATTAGTGAGCATCGATACCCTCTCACTTTTCACTAAGGTTTCTCTTATGGACTATTTGTTATTCATCAGCAATAAGTCCACGAACGATATAAATGCACTTTTTCATCATGTCCTTTCCTCAACCTAGTTTTAATTTAACAATGAATTTTTTGAGAGAACTGACGGTGTTGCCACGGGCAGTCCCCTCTCCCCTCTGGTAGCAAACTATTTTGAGGACTACTTTGAGGATAGAGAACTTGATTCGGCAGAACTTAGCCAGAGAGTCTTCTGGCGATATGTTGAGGGCACCTTTGTAGTGTGGCCCTATGGTGAAGAACTGTCGTGTTTTTTTGCAACTTAGGAAGTCAGTCCACAAGAACATCAAATTGACGATACAAATAGAGACGGATCGTTGCTTACCGTTTTAGGACGTCTTTATCGTAGGAAAGTTGATGTATTACTGTGGAATTCTGTCTACTGTGAGTCTACACATTCGGACTTCCCTCTGGAAACCTCGAGTTGCCATCACCCTTCACAAACTACCGGCGTCCTTAGAACGGTGGTTCACGGGGCACATGATATTTCTGATAGAGGCAGTCTTACATAGGAGCCAGAACATCTACAGTCGACGTTCGAAGATAATGGTTACTCAAAACATCAGATTACTACAGCGCTAAGGAGGAAGACACGTGACCGCCCACAACATCAACAAGATAAGGAGCTGTTCAAGTCTAGGGTGTTCCTTCCATACGTCGGCAACCTTCCTTCTAAAGTAGGCAGTATCTTAAGGAAACGCCAAATTAAAGTAACATTGCGGTCAGCGGCCAATGTAAGTGGTCTTCCCGGTTCGGTAATGGACGAGCAGGTACTCCTGAAGTCCGGAATTTACAAAATTCCTTCCCAGCGTGGCAAAGCTTACATACGTCAGACGATATGCACCGGACATGAGAGGTGCATCGAACATGAGCGCCACACTCGCCTTTCGCAGCCCAGTAAGTCGGGCGTAACTGAGCGTTGTATTACCAGATTATGAATTATCCGACCACAAAAATCTTGTCCCCGACGATATCCTTCTGGTACTGAATAATTAAAGAATGTGTGGAAATACATCTAGCAGAAGATAGTGTAAATCATGATCGTGGCCAACTGGACAGTGCTTGGGACCCGGTGATCATAATTTCTTCTGAGAAAAAACATTTTATTCGTAATTGCACATCTAGTGACATCTGACGATTGTTTTTAACGCCGGTAGCGCGCATTCCGACACTGGGCAGACATGTACTTTCACCTTTACGTATGCTCCTGCTCGCCACAGGCAATGAAAATTAGGTCCATCACTTCAAACCTTGAAAAAACAGGCTAATAAATGGAGTGGTGACACATTACGTCATCTCCGACGACACAGTTTAAGACCGCAACCTCGGTTAAATTATGGCAGCTGTCTTCTGGGACTCTGAAGGGGCTACTCTATTATTCGTCCTCTTTCGTTGTGCAACGACGAACTCTGAAGTACATTGTACTACCCTCAGGAAATCGAAGAAACGGCTTCAGAGTATTCGTCGATGCAAAAATTGAAACGAATTTCTCCTTCTCCATGAGAACTCGAGGCCTCGCATAAATTTGCGCAAGCGAATAGAGCTGACGCAGATTCATTGGATGGTTCAAATGGCTCTGAGCACTATGGGACTTAACATCTGAGGTCATCAGTCCCCTAGAACTTAGAACTACTTAAACCTAACTAACCTAAGGACAACACACACATCCAAGCCAGAGGCAGGATTCGAACCTGCGACCGTAGCGGTCACGCGGCTCCAGACTGTTGCGACTAGAACCGCTCGGCCACACCGGCCGGCGCTTTATTGGAGTGTTCTTGCTCATCCACCCGACTGACTGGATCTCGGGCCTTCCAACTTCCACCTGTTCCGCCCAATGAAGGAAGCACTCCGTTGGAAGCAGTACGTGGTTGTTGAGGAAGTTACTGACGCGGCAAGATGTCGGCTCCGATGTCGGCTAGTAGAGTCGTATCATGGGGGCGTACAGGTTGCGTAAGGCCGTCGCATTGAACGGAGATCAAGTTGAAATCGTTGGATCTAGTAGACGAAAGGGTGGAGAATCTTAAAAAAACCAACCTCCTTTTAGGAAAAAAATATTTTGCATACTTACTTACGTTCCTCACGTGATATAATTTATGCAAATTTTTGGTGCACACATCATTCTAATACAGAGATTAATGGCTGAGAGAGTATAATTCGTCCTTAGCTGGCGGACGATCGTATTATTGTTCAGAATTCTGTAAATAGTTTGGACAGGTAGAGAATAGAAGCTTTAGGAGTGTGGTGCTACAGAAGAATGCAGAAGATTAGATGGGTAGATCACATAACTAATGAGGAGGTATTGAATAGAATTGGGGAGAAGAGGAGTTTGTGGCACAACTTGAGTAGAAGAAGGGATGGGTTGGTAGGACATGTTTTGAGGCATCAAGGGATGATCAATTTAGTATTGGAGGGCAGCGTGGAGGGTAGAAATCATAGATGGAGACTAAGAGATGAATACACTAAGCAGATTCAGAAGGATGTAGGTTGCAGTAGGTTCTGGGAGATGAAGAAGCTTGCACAGTATAGAATAGCATGGAGAGCTGCATCAGACCAGTCTCAAGACTGAAGACCACAACAACATTCTGTTTCTGTACGATTCTTTGTGGGAGAGCACCGGGAACCAATTCAGACCTGTCGTGATGTACCCTACTTACGTTAGTTATTCACCGATCACTATTTTAACATTAGAGCAATGAGGTACGTATCAGTGTCATTTACGCCAGTGAAGTTTCCATTTTTGCCACTTTCATTCAGCTCGTTTTTGAACCGGTTCTCGTGATTAACTGAGCGGAGCTGTAGCGGTAAAAGTTATAAACTTATACTACGTAACTCATCAGAAGGCAGAAGCTTTTTTGGAACGGTTTACTTACCTGCTGGCGCGAGCAGCCACCACGAGAGCGGCAGCAGCAGCAGCAGCGGCGGCGGAGGCATGCTCTGTATGCTACATGGCGTCCAGCTGCCGAGCGGTCACTCCTGCAACAAGGGAAAACAGTCCCACACACGTCACAGCTAGGCAACGTTAACCGTCTGACTTAACCGTATCACTTAACCTATTCATTTAGAAGCACTGATTGCTGGTGACATTATACAAGGGTCGTAAAGTAAGCAACAGAACATTTTTTTTTCCTGAAAGCAGGTTGCTTTTATTCGATATTCCAGTACACCGTAATATTCTCCACTCGTTTGGCTACAAAATCCTATTTCTTCTACACAATCTCCGTTTAATGCGACGGCCTTACGCCGCAACACTTGGAGGGCCTCCATGCCCGTAAGAAGCCACTCCATTCAATCGCGTCGGAGTTAGCGTCTTGCTGCTTCAAACACCTCTCCAACATGCACGTATTGCTTCTCGCGGAGTGCATCCTTCATTGGGCGAAACAGATGGTAGTCGGAACATGCAAGAGATGGGCTGTAGCGTGGATGAGGAAGAAGAGTCCAATGAAGTTTAGTGAGCTCCTTTCGAGAGTGCTGACTTGTGTGAGACCTTGCATTGCCATGAAGAAAAGTTGGTTTTCATCTTTGTGGCGGCGAAGACAAAAATGGTTAAAATGGCTCTGAGCACTATGGGACTTAACATCTGAGGTCATCAGTCCCCTAGAACTTAGAACTACCTAAACCTAACTAACCTAAGGACATCACACACATCCATGCCCGAGCGGTCGCGCGTTTCCAGAGTGTAGCGCCTAGAACCGCTTGGCCACTCCGGCCGGCGCGGCGAAGACACTGAATTCGTTTCTTCAGTTTACTGATGGTAGCACAATACACTTAAGAGTTGATCGTTGCACCACAAGCAACGAAATCAACCCCTTCAGAGTACTAGAGAACCGTTGGCATGATATTTCCGGTTGAGTGCGCGGTTTTTAACATTTTATTCGGAGGAGAGGAGGCGTGGCGCCATCCATGCATTCCTGTTTTGTTTGCGCTCGATATGATGAAACCATGTTTGGTTGAAATGGCTCTGAGCACTATGGGACTTAACTTCTGAGGTCATCAGTCCTCTAGAACTTAAAACTACTTAAACCTAAGTAATCTAAGGACATCACATACATCCATGCCCGAGGCAGGATTCGAACCTTTCACCGTAGCGGTCACGCGGTTCCAGACTGTAGCGGCTAGAGCGCCTCGGCCACTCCGGCCGGCGAAACCATGTTTCATTGACTGGAACGATATTCCACATAATACGGACACGATCAGCCTCTTAACGCGCAGCAATTCCACACAGATAGTCCTTCGTTGCTCTTTATGTTCTTCTGTTAGGCAGCGAAGAACACTGCGGGCAAACTGGTTTGAGTACCCTAATTGGTGGACGACTATGTCAACACTAATAATATAGGCGTCCAGTTGAGTAGCGAGGTGTCTGAATGTTATCTATCGATCACTCTAATGAGAGAGCCCGTACGTTCCAACATTGCAGGATTCATAGCTGGGTGCGGCCGACCGGCACTCTGCAGATCGGTTTGCACAACATCCTTGCGATGATGGCAGACGCCTCACCCAACGACTCGCCGTACTTTTCTATACTATCTGGTTTCCGCAGACGTTCTGCAAGCGCCTTTGAATACCTACGATGCTTTAATTTTACGGCAACGGAAACTCACAAGGGAACCTCCCCATCGCACCCCCCCTCAGATTTAGTTATAAATTGACGCAGTGGATAGGCCTTGAAAAAACTGAACATAGATCAATCGAGAAAACAGGAAGAAGTTGTGTCAAACTGTGGAAAAATAAGCAAAATATACAAACTGAGTAGTCCACGTGCAAGATAGGCAACATCAAGGACACTCTGAGCTGCGGGGCGCCGTGGTCACGTGGTTAGAGTGAGCAAATGCGGAACGAGAGGTTCTTGGTTCAAGTCCCCGCCTCGGGTGAAAATTTTACTTTCTTTATTTTCTCATAGTTACGAACTGTCTGTTCATTCATTGACGTCTCTGTTCACTGTAATAAGTTTAGTGTCTGTGTTTTGCGACCGCTCCGCAAAACCGTGCGATTAGTAGAAGAAAGGACGTGCCTCTCCAATGGGAACCGGAAACATTTGATCGCTAGATCATAGGTCAACCGATTCCTCCACAGGAAAACACGTCTGATATATTCTATACGACACTGGTGACGGCATGTGCGTCACATGACAGGAATATGTTGTCGATCCACCTAACTTGTACACTTGGCGAATGGGTAAAAAGATTCTTCTACCTTGCCCGATTTAGGTTTTCTTGTGGATGTGATAATCACTCCCAAAAAAGTGATGAAAACATAAGAGTTTGTCACATAAACTGCAACAAATGAATGCAACAGTTTCACAGTCGCACAGTTTTCCCTGTGCTCTGTCAAAACATATGTTTTTTACGTTTTCAAATGTGTCCGTGTGTAGACCGTCAAATCCTGCATATGTCCAGGCAAATCTAAACATGTCCTGGAATTTTGGAGAGCGAAGTTGATTATGTGTGAGTGCCTGAACTTTTGTCTGAAAATAAAAAATTAAACTTTTCACTCGAGGGAAGATTTGAACCAAAGACCTCTCGTTCTGCAGTTGCTCACGCTAACCACGGGACCATGGCGCTCGCATGCTGCCGCTCTCCTAGATGTTGCTTACCTTGTGCATGGCCTACTCAGTTTGTATATTTTGCTTATTTTTTTTATAGTTCCACACAACTTCTTCCTGTTTCCTCGACTGATCTGTGTTCAGTTTTTCAAGGCCTATCCCTGTGCCAACTTATAACTAAATCTCAGTGGGGGGCGATGGGGAGGTTCCCTTGTCAGTGACACCTTTCTGCTTGGAACGCACATCCATTACAGACGTCATTTTGAAGGCTACGTACGGCGCCGCCACCTATCGGAACGGCAGGGAACTGTACGGGTTCAAGCAAGGAGTACTCCACGGCGTTCAACAATACATTCTTCCTTTTCTCAATCGAAAGTGGCCGAGGAAAAAAAATATTGCGTTACTTACTGAACGCTCCACGTAGTTTCAGGTAATGAGTGGAAGGGCTTTCACGCAAATGGTTTCGTGTGTGACTGTAGACATATGACTCCATTGTACGGTTCAGTATCGTGTTTTATGAAAAGTGCCAGAGTCGTGTCTGAAATGGAACTTTTGGCAGCTGCACGAACTGCGGCGGACGTAAAGCTTGTCTGTAACAAGTCGCACTAATGAAACAATACCCGTGTCTGGATTCGTGATTGTACAATGAAAAGACGCCAGCTCGGTTGCTCAGCATCCGTGCTGAAACTAACCGTTGGGAAGACCTAAGAATGTCATCACAGTAGTTTACGTTTCTTCTAATACAGTAAAGAACATAGATACGGTAATGCACAAAGTATTGTCGCCGGAAGAGAAACATCCCGAATAGAGAATATACCAGCTCGAACTGAGGGACTTAACTCTTGTAGACATGGTCTGTTTTACAGCAAGGGGTTTGGCTTGCCTGCAATACCTAGTCCCGTCGTCTAAACTAGGCTTTGCCTCGAGAATCGATACCCGCTGCCCGTATCGATACCATGACTGCAGAAAGCAGGAGCTACGATAATAGAGCAGTGAGTGCTGAGTCGTGTTCGCGATCGGACTTTGTAACGGACAGTGCATCATGAATAATAAAATCGGTTTTAAACGGTCGCAGTGAAGTTAACGGACGTTATATTGAGCTATCGAATGTATGTGCTCCGCTGAACAAATGTATGAATAGCTACATAAATATTAATTTACCTTCGAAAACATTGCCGTTTGGTAGATATTGACCCTAAGGCAGTCATGAGTGAATGTTACGTTGTTACCAAGCCATCGTAAAATTAACTACTTCACATTTTATTTAAAGGAAGTAATAATTTATAGGTTAACATTACTCCATTAGAATTACTAGATCTTCAATGGTATGTCACATACGAAATTAAGGACAAAATGTTACATTTTATGACCTGCTGTAATCGTAAATTTTACATATGTTTAGTAAACTAGAGTTAAGAATCTGTCTGTCTGGACGACTTTGGAGACGTGAGCAAGTGCGAAACAGATACTTTAGTGTGAATGATCAGTGCAAGAGAAAGTGTACGTTAGATGTCAATATGATACAAGTGTAATAAGGTGCGTTTTTTATCATCTGATGGAGATTACATTCATCTGCGTCTTCATAGTTACGTACCCCTTCGTAGATATTTACAGTATGTTCAAAAATGGTTCAAATGGCTCTGAGCTCTATGGGACTCAACTGCTGAGGTCATTAGTCCCCTAGAACTTAGAACTAGTTAAACCTAACTAACCTAAGGACATCACAAACATCCATGCCCGAGGCAGGATTCGAACCTGCGACCGTAGCGGTCTTGCGGTTCCAGACTGCAGCGCCTTTAACCGCACGGCCACTTCGGCCGGCTACAGTATGTTACGCAACTATTGTGAACGATACATTAGAGAACGAGAAACAATTATTTATTGCAAAACTTAATATATTCACACTTGAAGGTACAGTACGGCTAGTTACAGATTGTGAACAGTGTAGACTCCACTTCTACTTCTGTTTTTATCGTCTCAGTATATGCACAGTTCAACCAGGGCGCTGTGTTACTGTTTTCATATTGTGTGCTTTTACCAGCGCTGTATAAATTCATTAATACCAGGACCACATGGTGTTGGCGAAGTGGGAGCATAAGACTGAGCATGTAGCACAACAGAACAAGTACGTAGACAATATATGTTACAAGAATACGACTTGTTAATTTCCGCTCTCTGGTTTCTCTTCCTTTCCCTACTGTGATTCTCCGAACTTTCATAGCGTTGGTTATTCTTCTCCTCATTCCACTCTTAACCTATTTTCGATTCGTTCCTGCCTTGGCACCCTTCCGTCCGTGGCAATTTCTTCTAAACTTATCCCTAGTTGGTGTTTCCATTTCCCAGGCATTGTTTCCCAGTAAATTTTTCGTGACCTATTCAATCCAACTAGCTTTCAACTTTTTGTGCTAAAGTTATTTTAAGACCTGTGTTAGTAACCTCTAGTCATTTATTTTATATAAATTACCAAAACATATCCACTTCTTCTTTTTTATTTTTATCTGTTATTTTTTTCTATACTATACAATAAATTATGCTAAAGCACAGAACACCGCATAGGATAAAAATTCATGAGAAACAACTGAAGACGAAGATAGCTTGTTCGAAGATGGAAATCGATTCAGTTATAGAGCAGAGTTGTCGTTTGTGTGTAGGTGTCCTCCAAAGAAACTGTTAGTCACAATATAGAGCAGCACTACAGCAAATACCGAGGATCAAAAAGTTAATGCTGACGCCCCTGAACCCCATATAAAGTCATCGTCCACCTACCTCAAAAACTACATCCACATCTGCGCGTACACCTACATCTACACTCCCCAAGATACCTGAAGGAGTGCGGCGAGGATTCTTCTGACACTACTCTGTTTTTCCCCTTCTTCTATTTAACTCACGATTTCTGCGTGGGAAGAATAATTTTCGGTAAAATTCCGTATGAGCTCCAAATTTTCCGATATTCACGTGACGACCACGTACCGAGACGTTAGTTGGAGGAAATAATATGTTGCCTGTCTATTATCGGAACACACTCCGTCCAAATTTTAATAGTAAATCTCTTCCTGATCCAGAACGCCCAATTTGTAGCTTCTTCGGAAGCTGCTCCCATTGCGGCTAGGGAGTGAGTGATAGCAATGTGAGAACCAAGAGTGTCCCTCACATCCTTTTTGTATTACCATGGGAATTCCAAGCTGACTCTTGCAACAGTATGAGTGTTTACTGTCTATGTGACGAGCTCTAGGTTATCGTGCGTTGATTTTCTTGCTTTGAACAGTTACATGTGGAAAGAGATGGATGCATATGTCTCCATCCAGACGTATACCACGTCGCACTCATTCAGTTTTCCATCCTTTGGTATCCTTTTCACGCGTAACTCGTGGATGCTAATGTGCTCCGACTACTTGCCATTGCATTGCAGTTGTGACAGATAAAGCGGTGGTCTTTCACGTAGAGGTCGGAGCTTAACTGATTTGTACTGCAGGGTACATGGAGGCGTAGAGACTGAAAATGATCAATTACACACACAAAAGTCAACAGAACAAATGTGGCGGCTCGCTTCACATCCATAACGCCTCATGAAGTATTCTATGGCATTACTGCGACTACTTTAGTACCTAATTGGGTAGCGTTACAGGTGCTATTGTTCTGAATGGATATGAAAAAATGCAGGGATAGTGAATGTGCGTCACAGAGTTTTGGCCGTTGTGGGATAAAACTTCTGGATGAAATTGTTGGTGTGGCCTTCAAGGATGGGCATTATACCCCATGTTTTCCTTTCTCTGAGTTTACCAGGCTCCAATCTCACAACGACCTGGCGCCGAAGGTATTCTGGTAAATAATGCCTCGTTATTCTACGAGTGTCGTTATTCTAGTTGTATACTGGAATTTTCTCACCCTCCGCTGCCGTCCAGTTATCAAATATGGAGCAATCTGCTGTGAGCAGCAACAACACACTTCACTCTTACTGGAAACACTAGTCCAGTACTGACACTACACAACGTACACCGTGCTTCAAGAAAAGGTCTGAGATGGATTATATTCGTGGCGTACAGGCGACATCAGCGCAGTACCTACCGTATCAGACTGAACTAACAGCTGTGCATTCGAACAGTCAGTTGTGAACAGGCAGTGTTAGTTAGTGCGGGAGCGGCGTCTGTTTGTCAGTGATGTTGTTTCAGAAACCGCAGTGATGCTACATCTCTAAATCATGTATTCAGGACATCCTACAGAATATTTTGATGAAGAGAGAAGCGTATGCTAAGTCTGTTCCGCAGATCTTGACTCCGGAGCAAAAACAACAACGAGTGGACACCTGCTGCATCTTGATATAATGCAAAGCGGAGAGAACTTTTCTTCTGAAAAAAATCAACGCAATTTCACGAGACTGGGTGTTATCGATACCAAGCTACCACAAAACAAGAAAGTGCAGAAGCTTACCCGAATGGTCAGTGCTTTGATGACATAACCGACATTCAAGCCAATGTGACACACGAGTTGAACAACACCCAGAAAAAAGGACTTTGTGGTATTTTCACATGACTGCGCGAACGTTCTGTGCGTTGTATGCAACGAGGATACACTGTGTAGAACACCTGAAGCATGTAAAATCAACATCCTAACATTTCTATATTTTTTATTAATTCAGTTTCCAAACTTTTGCGTTGAGAGGGTTTTCTGCTTTTGTGTCAGTAATTTTATAAAAAACAGGTGTTCCGATAGTATAATTTTCTTCCATAGGCACTAAAGGTAATTTAAATCTCAATCTAAAAGAGCTATGACGAGAGCAGTGACATGAGGCAACAAGGAAAAAAGTACAAAGTAATTCACACAGCAGTCAGAGCTCTTGTGAGAAGACTAACAGTGAGAAAGCATTGCCCTCTAGTGAACGGTGCCTAACATGAACAGGAAATAACGAAAGCGTGAATGCAGTGTGTGCGGGAGCGCCCGGGAGCCTTAACTCAAAGTTACCAGCCTGTGTAAACAAGACTAACAATTTGATGTTGGCAGTGACGATACATGTAGCCTGAAACGCGGTCCGTATTACCACAAAAGCAAACAAGGTGCCGATCGATAGCAACAGCAGCCCAGTAAACACAAACGTGCGCCGCTGCAATGATCCTCTCTTCACTCACATCTGCCTCGGCTTCTGCACTCTATCAAATACTGCTTGTGGTCGACAAGCGTCTTAAGCAACATTTGAATTTTTTTTCTGCTTCATCTTTGTCAGGAAAAGAATTTCAGATAATAACTGACTGAAATATTATTAGGAAGAGATAGTGTTAATAGCTGTACCTGTATAATCACGCATACAGATAAAAAGAGGAAAGAAATTGAATCAAGCCCGCTGTTGCTATTTTCTTACTGATTTTCCTTTATTTCCAACACTAATTGTCACGAGTTTAAGAAATTTCTCAGCACACTCGGAAGCAGCAGATTACTTTCTTCTAATTCTCAACAATGAGATCTCGCTGAATGAGTAACACCTATATTCATTAACGAAATGAAAAGTAACAATAGAATCAGAACATTATTACTGGTAGACAACTACTCGAGCGTGTTGACAAAAATGATTTACGGTATATTATCCATAAATTGGACTCTATCAAATGGCTCTGAGCACTATGGGACTCAACTGCTGTGGTCATTAGTCCCCTAGAACTTAGAACTACTTAAACCTAACTAACCTAAGGACATCACACACACCCATGCCCGAGGCAGGATTCGAACCTGCGACCGTAGCAGTCGCACGGTTCCGGACTGCGCGCCTAGAACCGCGAGACCACCGCGGCCGGCCTGGACTCTATCGAAACGATAATGTAAAATGATGATGGTATCAGTGATTAACAAATAAATGCTATACTAAGACAAAGCAAAAAAACTGAATTTCCATTACGTGAGTTTTACTGCATAGTAATGCGTACCTAATAGATTTTATTAATAAACTGAAAACTATCTTAAACCAGTGTTTGGGACTGCACTATGAATTTTTAATCTTATTGACTGTAACGTACGCCCAGGTTTTGTTTCCAGCTTGTGTAACTACATCAAGGCAGCGATACTGTGGGCACGGAGCCTCTCTGACGCCATCTGCCACTGGAGTTTAGGAAGCAGCACGGTCATACTTTTCCTCTTACCAAAGGAAGTCCGTGATAAAAACCGCAGCTTTTCTGTCAGTCCTGCCTCGTAAGTCTCAGACAGTAAGGAGCAATGCTCAAGTAATATTTGACCGATAGTTCATTAATCTGCCTTATTCCTCACAATTCTTCCAATGAACGTTGTGTAGACCCAACTTTCCTATGATTTCGTCCCATTTTCTGTCGCTCCATTCGCATACCTCCAGGTACGAAATGGATGTGACTGTTTCCAGTTACCACTGTGCAATCGTGTAACCAAATTATGATGTGTCTACACGTCTACGTACTCGCGAAACGTTATACACTACTGGCCATTAAAATTGCTACACCAGGAAGATGACGTGCTACAGACGCGAAATTTAACCGACAGGAAGAAGATGCTGTGATATGCAAATGATCTGCTTTTGAGAGCATTCACACAAGGTTTGCGGCGGTGGCGACACCTACAACGTGCTGACATGAGGAAAGTTTCCAACCGATTTCTCATACACAAACAGCAGTTGACCGGCGTTGTCTGGTGAAACGTTGTTGCGATGCCCCGTGTAAGGAGGATAAATGCGTACCATCACGTTTCCGACTTCGATAAAAGTCGGCTTGTAGCCTATCGCGATTGCGGTTTATCGTATCGCGAAATTGCTGCTCGCATTGGTCGAGATCCATTGACTGTTAGCATAATGTGGAATCGTTGGGTTCGGGAGGGTAATATGCAACGCCGTGCTGGATCCGAACGGCCTCGTATCACTAGCAGTCGAGATGACAGGCATCTTATCCACATGGCTGTAACGGTTCGTGCAGCCACGTCTCGATCCCTGAGTCAACAGATGGGAACGTTTGCAAGATAACAACCATCTGTACGAATAGTTCGACGACGTTTGCAGGAGCATGGACTATCCGCTCGGGAACCATGGCTGCGGTTACCCTTGACGCTGCATCACAGATAGGAGCGCCTGCGATGGTGTACTCAACGACGAACATAGGTTCACGAATGGCAAAACGTCAAATTTTGTTTCGGATGAATCCAGGTTCTGTTTACAGCATCATGATGGTCGCATACGTGTTTGTCGACATCGCGGTGAACGCAAATTGGAAGCGTGTATTCGTCATCGCCATACTGGCGTATCACCCGGCGTGATGGTATGGGGTGCCATTGGTTACACGTCTCGGTCACCTCTTGTTCGCCATGACGGCACTTCGAACAGTGGACGTTACATTTCAAGAATATTCTCTGTATTGACTGTCCATATATTCTGTTAGACAAGTGTATTGCCACGCGGGATTATCCGAGCGGTCTCGGACACTGCAGTCATGGACTGTGCGGCTGGTCTCGGCGGAGGTTCGAGTCCTCCCTCGGGCACCGCAGTTTGTGTTTGTCCTTAGGATAATTTAGGTTAAGTAATGTGTAATCTTAGGGACTGATGACTTTAGCAGTTATGTCCTATATGATTTCACACACATTTGAACATTTTGAACAAGTGTGTTAGCCGTTTATGAAAATATACAAAATTATTTTTTTGTTAATTCTCATATTTCGGTTTGTTTGATGTTCGTACACGTGGAATCACTTATCATTAATCTATACCAACGCAATGAAAGACCATAGCTTAACACACTGGCACCCAGATGAGCATGGATGTAACGGATCGTGCAGCTACGTCTCGATCCCTGAGTCAACAGATGTGGACGTTTGCAAGACAACAAGCTTCGGCACGAAGGCACGGTACATTGTAAGACATATGTGTACAAGAATTATTTTGCGAGTGGTCAATAGTGAAGAGCAGCGCATATTAAACAGTTACACTGCTCCGAAAAACTTAAAGACAAGATAGAGAAAGTAACATAACATATTAGTAATTTTGTGGAAATGAATGAAAGTGCAGGAGCATGTGGCCAGCGGTGTCCCAGTCGTGCTCAGAGTGCCGGAAGAGACACAGCGTGAGGTCAGCGAGACTATAGCGCAAAATGGTGTTGACTCTGCAACACGAGGCAGATGAAGAAACGGAAGAAGGGAGTGTGTGTGTAATTTGGGGGTTAAGGTACAGTACACTGAGGTCATGGTGGGTTAGAGAACATTTTTTTCACAGAAGAGGCTGATCATGTGGCGTTTGTCGTACGCACTGTGTACAGATCTTGTACTCGGACACCACTGTCCGCCAGGTGCCCCAAGCGGTCTTCAGTAACTGTGATACTTCCTGTATAGAAGAACAAAACACCTGTTGCGTCTCTGGCACAACTCCCAGCTTGGTTATCAACATATTTCAAATGTGTGTGAAATCGTATGTGACTCAACTGCTAAGGTCATCAGCCCCTAAGCTTACACACTACTTAACCTAAATTATCCTAAGGACAAACACACACACCCATGCCCGAGGGAGGACTCGTACCTCCGCCGGGACCAGTCACACCGTCCATGACTGCAGCGCCTAAGACCACTGGCTAATTTGGTTCTCAAACCGGCCCTGACTGCAGCGGTGTCCTTTACTGAAATATGACACGGAGACAACATTTGGGTGATTTCAACGGGGATAAACGATCAGGAAACTGGAAGAAGGACGGAGTGTGACGAGTGTAGCCCAAGAGATTGTTATTACGCACAGCACTGTTTCATGTGGATAGGAAGCGATCCGAAACAAATGTACTACGGCTCGAAGGAGAGGAGCTGGTACTGCCCTTTCAACTGCAGCAGCTGTTGACTGCTGTGATGCGTAACAGGCAAGAAGGGACCAATGTCAAAAACCGAGTGCGGATGCAACCCAGTTCTACAGGACTGCAAGGCACGGGGTCTCACGCGCCACAAAGACACAGCAACAGCATCGGGTTGTCCGCCCGATGATCAATATGTTGTATTCCGTTGACACTCACACGTCGGAGGGCCCGGGAATATAAGGAGTGGACCAACGAAGAACCTGGTCGCATGCTCTGCTCGGTTGTGAGCAGATTCAATCTGAATACAGATTCTGGACGTACTGCCGTATGGTGAGAGGAGGGAACTTTCTCTAAATGATCGTTTGGATGGTCCAGGTGTGGGGAGGCATCAAGCTGCATGGTCGTATTGACCTCCAAATATATGAGCACGTTACACTCACGGTCAGTATTATTATGCACTGTACTCCTTTCCCATGTGCGACTTTGCAGGTGTGCGTTCGTCTGTGACATCAGTTTTATGGATAACAGACGTGACCACATATAACTTGGCAGATGGAGCCGCTTTTGGAATGGACTGACCTCCCCGTCCCCATGAGTTTAGTTCCATCGACGTGTGGGATGTGTTGAGGAGACATATTTTTGAACGTCCAGATGCACCAGCGGCCAGCCAACAGCTGTAATTCGCGCTGGTGGTGGAACGTAACACCCTACCATAAGAACTTCTTACCATCTTTCACACTACATGCACTGCCGTCCGTTGTGGTCACACATCCTGTTAAAAACTATGTCCTGCCTCTTGTAATATTCAGGAGGCCTTGATGGATCGGGTTGGTATCAGTGCAATTTTTGTCTTTCGATAAAAATACAATTCTTGGCCAATGCTGTAACAGCGTTTTCTGCGTATGGTCCAGGTTTCATCGGGCTGTGTTACTTGGCAGTGAGACATCATGCGAAGTTTACTTTCGTACTTAAGTTCTGTACATCAGCACGGTGTCAGTTAGGACGATAGTAAATTGCGGACTCGTATATTTGATTAGGAATTGGCTCCAAGATAAATTACCTTTCTTCTTAGCAGGGCAGGTATATGATATTTGTGCACATAAAGCTGTATCCTAGCATGAAAGCCCCACTTATTATATCGCAATAGACGGTTCCACTCCTCTTGGCTTTCAATTGTAGTTCATTTCACGAATATTTTTGTGAAGAGTTTCAACTCCAGTTTGAAAAGTTAATCGTTACAAAAAAAGGACACTTCTTTAAATATCTCGAGTTATACAGGTATTAAGCGAACTAAACATGAAAGTAAACCACGGAGCCCTTTGTGTATTATCATGTGCCGAACGAAAATTCCTTACGATATCTTAAATAGTCCATCAAAGAAATGGAATGATAGGTAAGTGATTCGCCCTTAATATCTTTATTATCATTTTACAAGTATGGATTTTAAGTACACTTTCTTGAATGTACAAGTAGTAATGCTTGATTATAAACTAGATTTTAAACTAAAATCAACAGTTTAAGAGTAGAAGATAGTCGAGGAGCAAGAAATCGGTGCCATGCAATATCAATTGAAGAAATACTTTTTCCTTGTTTTAATGAGTCGTCCGACTGATTCGATCCGCCGTTCCACCATCGCCCTTGTGTCGCTCTCCACCTCACGGTGACACGTACACCAAACGAAGTGATCGTGTGGCGTTACCGGCAGAGGGCCACCATCTGAGTTGTCCGCAGCTCATTGTCTAGTGGCTAGCGTTGCTGCCTCTGGATCATTGGGTCACGGGTTCGATTCCCGGCCGGGTCGGGGATTTTTCTACCCGGGAAGTGGGTGTTTGTGTTGGCCTCATCATCTCATCCTCATCGTCATCAGCCGTGACAGTGACCCCACTGCATTGTGTAAAAATATGACTGTGTCAAAGTTGGAACTTTGTACAGTCACTGATGACCGTGCAGTTGAGGGCCGCACAAACTACGAGGGCAGTTCAATAAGTAATGCAACACATTTTTTTTCTCAGCCAATTTTGGTTAAAAAAACCGGAAATTTCTTGTGGAATATTTTCAAACATTCCCGCTTCGTCTCGTATAATTTCATTGACTTCCGACAGGTGGCAGCGCTGTACGGAGCTGTTAAAATGGCGTCTGTAACGGATGTGCGTTGCAAACAACGGGCAGTGATCGAGTTCCTTTTGGCGGAAAACCAGGGCATCTCAGATATTCATAGGCGCTTGCAGAATGTCTACGGTGATCTGGCAGTGGACAAAAGCACGGTGAGTCGTTGGGCAAAGCGTGTGTCATCATCGCCGCAAGGTCAAGCAAGACTGTCTGATCACCCGCGTGCGGGCCGGCCGTGCACAGCTGTGACTCCTGCAATGGCGGAGCGTGCGAACACACTCGTTCGAGATGATCGACGGATCACCATCAAACAACTCAGTGCTCAACTTGACATCTCTGTTGGTAGTGCTGTCACAATTGTTCACCAGTTGGGATATTCAAAGGTTTGTTCCCGCTGGGTCCCTCGTTGTCTAACCGAACACCATAAAGAGCAAAGGAGAACCATCTGTGCGGAATTGCTTGCTCGTCGTGTGGCTGAGGGTGACAATTTCTTGTCAAAGATTGTTACAGGCGATGAAACATGGGTTCATCACTTCGAACCTGAAACAAAACGGCAATCAATGGAGTGGCGCCACACCCACTCCCCTACCAAGAAAAAGTTTAAAGCCATACCCTCAGCCGGTAAAGTTATGGTTACAGTCTTCTGGGACGCTGAAGGGGTTATTCTGTTCGATGTCCTTCCCCATGGTCAAACGATCAACTCTGAAGTGTATTGTGCTACTCTTCAGAAATTGAAGAAACGACTTCAGCGTGTTCGTAGGCACAAAAATCAGAACGAACTTCTCCTTCTTCATGACAACGCAAGACCTCACACAAGTGTTCGCACCCGAGAGGAGCTCACAAAACTTCAGTGGACTGTTCTTCCTCATGCACCCTACAGCCCCGATCTCGCACCGTCGGATTTCCATATGTTTGGCCCAATGAAGGACGCAATCCGTGGGACGCACTACGCGGATGATGAAGAAGTTATTGATGCAGTACGACGTTGGCTCCGACATCGACCAGTGGAATGGTACCGTGCAGGCATACAGGCCCTCATTTCAAGGTGGCGTAAGGCCGTAGCATTGAATGGAGATTACGTTGAAAAATAGTGTTGTGTAGCTAAAAGATTGGGGAATAACCTGGTGTATTTCAATGCTGAATAAATCAACCCATGTTTCAGAAAAAAATGTGTTGCATTACTTATTGAACTGCCCTCGTAAATGCCATCATCACACCGTCTGAATTTCTTCAGCTACCTCTTGCAAGTATTTCTACTTGACGTCTCTTCAGCGCATTGGGCGTCACTGTAGCTGAAGTGAAATGATTGCAACTACACGGAAGCTCAGTCTCCCAAGCCTCCACCCAAGGGAAGTTTCCGACACGGACGTGAATGAAACCAGGAACCTTCGATCAAGAAGCAGCGATGCTAACCACGATTCCACCAATAATGTGTTGCGTTTATTCAAACCTCGGTCTTACCGTGCAGTTTTTTACCACTTCGACAGAGCCAGTACCGAGGAAGGTATTAACTGATGTCTTAAAACATGTCACATTCTGTAGTTTTCTTTTAGTTACAGGATTTAACGTGGTCATTTCCTCACTGATACCGTGGAAAATCTCCTCACTTCATATCAATGCTGACTCGGATATTACACTGTACTGGCTGATCTCTTGTAATGCTAAACGTACAACGCGCTTTACAGGTCGCACCTAGTCGTCGAAAATCTACAGTCTTGGATTCGCTGGTGCATTCATCTACATGTAACGGTGCTACATTGTTATACAAGGTGATTCAGCTTCCCATACTGCAGGGTTTATGCAAACTACACTTTCTTCAAAAACCATGTGTGAGATTTCCTTATTCTCTCGCTTTCTATGAGTAAACCAGTAGTTTTACAGATAATGAACAGGATATTTTTGCAGGAAATTTGATGTAGCGAATTTTTGTGCTGGGATACGTTTCCGATAGATGTCTTGGTTTCGAGCTGCGAATGAAAAACACCTTTAAGATCACTTTTGTACAGTATTGTGGATTAATTCGATAACTACAACCTCTAGTGAAAATGAATTCCTTTACATAATTTAACTACATTAAATTTCCTAGAAAAAGGTCCCGTTATTTTTTTCTGTAAGGCTAACAGTTTGAGCGTAACAAACGGGAGAATATGAAAATCGTGCAGGTGCTATTTGAACGCTTTGCATGTTACATAAAAGCTATCGGTAGCGGCAGTTGAATCACGCAGTGTGCGTACCTATAGCTGAAGTCAATGAAAGCATCAATAAATCAGTCTGCTATAAATGTTATGACGATAAAAGAAGGGCATATGTGCAGGACTGATAATGAGTTTGTGCGTAGACTGTGAAATTCTGGAATGCTAGTATCTCTGTGGTGAACGTTCGCAGAGTTCCGTGCGTTGTATAGCGCTCAGGTGGCTGGGGCGACGGACATTTCAGCAGGTTGTCGCACGGTAAAGTGCTGTTGACGATCCTCTTGCACAAATATTGCGGCGAATTGATTTGCCAGACCAGGCATGGCCACTTCCAGCAGCTTAAAGGCTTGGGTCAGCCACTGCGGCGTCACCAATGGCTGGCTTTGTTCTGACATAGCTCTCTGTGCTCTCTAACGAAACAGGAGCAGGGGCGCTCACAACAGTCTTACGCCGATGCAGATTTCCTCTGGAGGATTCAGAAATAGTCTGTACGCAGGTTAGATGAGGAAGAACTATGTTGTTTAAAACCTTCAGTTCTCTCAATACCTCATTAAATACAATAAAATACTGGGCACTTCAAGCATTTTAATGTTTTCGCAGCGCAATAACTAATCCATTAAACTTTGGGAGTGCAGGCGATAAACTCTGATTCTTCTTCCTTTTCTCATGCTTTGGCCTTACACTTTTCGACTATCTTCAGAGAGAGCCGAGAGGCTGAAGTTACAGTACTCGTTCAGTCATTTTAAACCACAGATACTCAAGTGGTGTCACTCATTTCAAAAGTTTCCAGCAAACGTAGTGTCATTTTGATGTCACACGTAACATCAACAATCACAGGAACAACTGTCATCTGTCTTTATCGTTCAATGCTGGTCTTTCTCCGATGGATAACACCTGACAACGTTTCGTACAAACGTGATATCATTTCGATGTCACACGCAGAATCGAAGACTTACGAAAAAACGTCGTTCTTGGTACGATATATTATTAATTATTATTACAATTAAATGCCACATAATGAAGTATCAGTGGTTATAGCGTTTATGAGTTGTAAGTTGAGGCAGAGAGTCTGAAACTGTGCAACGTCGTCACGGTTTATTGGTTATGAGTATGGAACTCAGAAGTGGAACATTGACGGTAATTTTTTTCCTGTTTTGCCACTTTCAGTTCTTCCTTCCTTTCTAATAGATTAGGTAACATCTTTATTAATTAAATACAAGCAAATTCTGTAATATTAGATATTATATACATACAAAAGTGCTCACTGAGAGCCAGTTGTCATTACCAATACTTTACACGTTAAGCAATAAACATGCAGATACTAGTAAATATTCAAAACACGTTGTTCATTTGGTTAAACAAACTTCCATTCAAATAAAAAAATCATAGAAAAGACTGACACATATGAAAAAGTACGAAAATGTAAGTTATTGTCAGACATCCGTAAAGTATAAACTGTGAACAAGCATTATAATGAGGCTGAAATATAAAATTGTCTTAAATTGAAATTTCTTTTGGAATTAAAGGTAGCTTTCATGGGAGAAACAAGAGGCTTCTTAGGACGAGAGCATTACTTTGAAGTTACTGGCAATTGTTAGTATTTATCTCTAAACAAAAGTATCCTGCTTTGTTATGCATAATGAAAAATATCTTCATAGTCTGTTATCGATTATTAAAGCCCATGACTACTATTTTACTCTAACCTAGACTGAAATTACGTAAAATAACTTTCTATACATAAAACATGTTTATAATAACAGCATAAAATCACTAATTGCATATTGATTCCATAAGCACCCTACAATCTTTGGCCCATAAAAACAGGTACTCATCAACATTTAATTTCTTCTTCCTTCTCGTAGTCAAAACAAATGGCATGCTTGGAACAAGCGTACCATAAGGCTGTTTAGCCAACAGTCCTGTGGTCTCTGCTATACTCCATGTTTTCCAAGCCAATATGTTAGCATCTGGAAAAGCTTCAAGGCCACCATAATCTGCTTGGTTGCCCCATACAACAGCCAGTGTGAGCCATGTACTACCTCCAAACACAGCCTGAACATCACAAGTGAAGTTCAGATGCAGTCCACGAAAAACATTTGGACCTCCAATCAATTGCTGTTTATTAAACTGCCCAGCCAAGTCAATATCAATCGCCTTCAAACCGCGATACACTGGTACACTGCGCCGCCAGCGACGACGCCATGCACGTCGCAGAGGCACTGCTGTGGCACGTTAACACAAGTGAACGTAGCAAGCCAGCGCCCAGCGAGACACCCAGAGCTATGCGTCCGCACTCCTCGACGTTCACAGAGCGACTGACGCTCCGTGCTGCGGCGCAGCTGGACCCCAGTAGCGCTTACCGCAACCACAACTTCCGGTCGCCACGCGCTCGCACAGCGCCAGCGCGCCTTATCAGCCCGACCGGAAGTAAATTTTAGCGCAACACGGGCTTATTTCGTGTTCCATGTAGTAAAGCCACATTTAGAATGTTAAGTGTACTTAAATTTATCACCCCATATTTCGTTACCATGAAACCAGGATTTATAGGAACGAAATATCACAGTAGGGTAACAGGTTGCATGAGGGACCCATTCGTTTTGCTAATTCTAAGTATTTGCAACGTTTTAATGAAAGGATTTGGGAAGCAATATTTCGATGCAATAAAACGATTGTTTCCAGAAGTAAGTTTCATCATTTAATTAGTGATTGAGGACAAAAGATCATATTTTATACATACAACATCATCCCAAAAGTGTAAGGTGAATAAGTAATAATAGAGTATTCAGCACAATATTCAATTCTTAACAACGTTTGAAATATTACAACCCGACCATATACACTCCTGGAAATTGAAATAAGAACACCGTGAATTCATTGTCCCAGGAAGGGGAAACTTTATTGACACATTCCTGGGGTCAGATACATCACATGATCACACTGACAGAACCACAGGCACATAGACACAGGCAACAGAGCATGCACAATGTCGGCACTAGTACAGTGTATATCCACCTTTCGCAGCAATGCAGGCTCCTATTCTCCCATGGAGACGATCGTAGAGATGCTGGATGTAGTCCTGTGGAACGGCTTGCCATGCCATTTCCACCTGGCGCCTCAGTTGGACCAGCGTTCGTGCTGGACGTGCAGACCGCGTGAGACGACGCTTCATCCAGTCCCAAACATGCTCAATGGGGGACAGATCCGGAGATCTTGCTGGCCAGGGTAGTTGACTTACACCTTCTAGAGCACGTTGGGTGGCACGGGATACATGCGGACGTGCATTGTCCTGTTGGAACAGCAAGTTCCCTTGCCGGTCTAGGAATGGTAGAACGATTGGTTCGATGACGGTTTGGATGTACCGTGCACTATTCAGTGTCCCCTCGACCATCACCAGTGGTGTACGGCCAGTGTAGGAGATCGCTCCCCACACCATGATGCCGGGTGTTGGCCCTGTGTGCCTCGGTCGCATGCAGTCCTGATTGTGGTGCTCACCTGCACGGCGCCAAACACGCATACGACCATCATTGGCACCAAGGCAGAAGCGACTCTCATCGCTGAAGACGACACGTCTCCATTCGTCCCTCCATTCACGCCTGTCGCGACACCACTGGAGGCGGGCTGCACGATGTTGGGGCGTGAGCGGAAGACGGCCTAACGGTGTGCGGGACCGTAGCCCAGCATCATGGAGACGGTTGCGAATGGTCCTCGCCGATACCCCAGGAGCAACAGTGTCCCTAATTTGCTGGGAAGTGGCGGTGCGGTCCCCTACGGCACTGCGTAGGATCCTACGGTCTTGGCGTGCATCCGTGCGTCGCTGCGGTCCGGTCCCAGGTCGACGGGCACGTGCACCTTCCGCCGACCACTGGCGACAACATCGATGTACTGTGGAGACCTCACGCCCCACGTGTTGAGCAATTCGGCGGTACGTCCACCCGGCCTCCCGCATGCCCACTATACGCCCTCGCTCAAAGTCCGTCAACTGCACATACGGTTCACGTCCACGCTGTCGCGGCATGCTACCAAAGACTGTGATGGAGCTCCGTATGCCACGGCAAACTGGCTGACACTGACGGCGGCGGTGCACAAATGCTGCGCAGCTACCGCCATTCGACGGCCAACACCGCGGTTCCTGGTGTGTCCGCTGTGCCGTGCGTGTGATCATTGCTTGTACAGCCCTCTCGCAGTGTCCGGAGCAAGTATGGTGGGTCTGACACACCGGTGTCAATGTGTTCTTTTTTCCATTTCCAGGAGTGTAAGACTAATTTTGGAACGAGCACAAAAACTCCTGTAAGCTGAGATATTTTGAAAATAATTTAACAGCAGTTACACATATTGTAAAAATTACATGTATTTTATTCTGCTAAGATAAGAGAACGTATTGTGGAAAGAGTATTTGAATCTAACATGCTTACAATCACAATAACATACATTAAATGCTTTAACGAGCAAAGAAACCTCCTCTGTATTAAAACTAACCGAAAACCGTACAATGCTATCTTGATGCAGCTTAATTCTACTATGAAGTACGTATTTATATTTCGTCTTAGTGGTCTCAAACCCCTTCAACAGGTTGCAAGAGGCTCGCCTGTCTGGATTTATGAGACACACTAAAGCTGTTCAAATTGAGTTGACACTGTGGAAGGTCGTTGAGGTTGGTAATACTTGTATTTTTGTAAATATCTCCCAGAACTAGGTTTTCGTCAGTGGGAAAACACTGGACGATGGCGGTTGTTACTGTTAATTTGAACTGTGAACTGCGTCTACGTAATAGATTTCTTATGTACAGGAAAGTTTTGACTTAATATTTGTTACATGGGACACAGTGCGTAGTATAAGTGAACCTTGGGGCCAAACTTCTGGAATGTACTGCAGCAGGTTTATTCAATCACTGTCATTACACTCGGGTGACAAAAGTCATGGAATACCTCGTAGTATCGTGACGGGCCTCGTTTCGTCCGGTGTAATGCTGTAACTCCACGTGACATGGAATAAACAAGTCATTGAAAGTGTCCCCTGCAGAAATATGGAGCCACGGTGCTTCTATAGCCATCCATAACTGCGAAAGTGTTTTAGGTGCAGGATTTTGGGTATTGTATTGTATGTTAACAGGGGTGCTAGGAACGACGGAGAGGCTCCGTCCCCGCCGCAGCCGCAGTGGTCCACAACACCACGACGCCTACCGCAGTCCACTTCACCCCTCCGCCTCACCACACCGAACCACTCCTTTCAGGGTTATTGTGCGGTTCAGCCCCCGGTGAACCCCCAAAGGAACGCCTCACACCATACGAGTGTAAACCCTATGTTTGGTGGTGTACGCGTACGTGGAGAACTTGTTTGAGCAGCAATCGCCGTCATAGTGTAGCGGAGGTTGAATAAGGGGAACCAGCTCACATTCGCCGAGGGAGACAGAAAACCGCCTAAAATCCATCCACAGACTGATCGGCTCACCGGACCTCGACAGAAGTCCGCTGGGCGGATTCGTGCCGGGGACCAGCCGCTCCTTCCCAATCCTAACTGGGCGGGCAGGATGTAAATGTTCAATGGGATTCATGTCCAGTGATCTGGGTGCCCAAATCATTCTCTCGAAATGACCACAATATTCTTCAAACCAATCTCAATCAATTGTGGCCCGGTGACATGGCTCATTCTCATGCGTAAAATGTTTATCGTGGTTCGGGAACATGAAGTCCAAGAATGGCTGCTTATGGTCGATTATCGTTTCAGTCGGACCAGAGGACACAGTGCATTCCACGCCAGCACAGCCCACACAATTATGGAACCACCAACAGCTTGCACAGTGCCTTGTTGACAATTAGCGTTTATGTCTTCGTGGTGTCTACATCATGTTCGAAGCGTACCATCAGCTCGTACCAGCAGAAATCGGGGCTGATCTGATCAGGCCACGGCCTTCCAGTCGTCTAGCGTCCGACCGACATGGTCACGAGCCCAGTAGAGCCGATGTCGTACTGTCAGCAAAGGCACTCGTGTACGCCATTTGCCGCCACCGCCCATTAACGCCAAATTTCGCCGCATTATCCTAACGGTTACGTTCGTCGTACGTTCCCCAAAATCGGCGATTATTTCACGCAGTCTTGCTTGCCCGTCAGGCGTGACAGCTCTACGCAAACGCTGTTATTCTCGGTCGTTAAGTGGAGGCCGTCGGCCACTGCGTTGTCCTTCGTGAGAGAAAATGCCTGATATCTGGTATTCTCAGCACACTCGTGGCACTGTGGATCTCGGAATATTGAGTTCCCTAACGATTTCCGAAATCGGCCCCATGCGTCTAGCTCCAAGTATCACTGCGCGTACAGGGTCAGTTAATTTCCCTCGTGCGATCATAATCGCTTGAGAAACATTTTTACACGAACCATCGAAGTACGAATGACAGATCCCAAATACACTGTCCTTTTTTATCTTTTGCGCGAACTACTGTCACCATCTGTATATTTGCGTATTGCTAGCGCATGACTTTTATCACTTCAATGTAATGAGATCCATATATTAGATTCAGGCATCAGCTGAGTCGGGACTCAGAATTTTATTTCTTATTTATCTCAGTTTGGGGGACCGTCACAGTAACCTGTAGCATGACTTGTTTCTGATGATGCGACCAGAGTAAGTACACTACTGGCCATTAAAATTGATACAACATGAAGATGACCTGCTACAGACGCCAAATTTAACCGACAAGAAGAGGATCCTGTGATATCCAAATGATTAGCTTTTCATAGAATTCACTCAAGGTTGGCACCGGTGGCGCCACCTACAACGTGCTGACATGAGGAAAGTAGCCAACCGATTTCTCATATACTAACAGCAGTTGACCGGCGTTGCCTGGTGAAACGTTGTTGTGATGCGTCGTATAAGGAGCAGAAATGCGTACCATCACGTTTCCGACTTTGATAAAGGTCGGATTGTAGCCTATCGCGATTGCGATTTTTTGTATTGCGACATTGCTCCTCGCGTTGGTCGAGATTCAATGACTGTTAGCAGAATATGGAATCGGTGGGTTCAGGAGGGTAATACGCAACGCCGTGCTGGATCGCAAAGGCCTCGAATCACTAGCAGTCGAGATGACAGGCATCTTATCCCCATGTCCGTAATGGATCGTGCAGCCACGTCTCGATCCCTGAGTCAACAGATGGGGACGTTTCCTAGATAACAACTATCTGCACGAACAGTTCGACGACATTTTCAGCAGCATGGACTATCAGATTGCAGACCATGGCTGCGGTTACCCTTGACGCTGCATCACAGACAGGAGCGCTTGCGATGGTGTACTCAACGACGAACCTGGGTGCACAAATGGCAGAACGTCATTTTGTCAGTTGAATCCAGGTTCTGTTTATAGCATCATGATGGTCTCCTTCGTGTTTGGCGACATCGCGGTGAACGCACATTGGAAGCGTGTATTCGTCATCGCCATACTGGCGTATCAACCGGCGTGATGGTATGGGGTGCCATTGGTTACACGTCTCTGTCACCTCTTGTTCGCATTGACGGCACTTTGAGCAGTGGAAGTTACATTTCAGATGTGTTACGACCCGTGGCTCTACCCTTTATTCGATCTCTGCGAAACCCTACATTTCAGCAGGATAATGCACAACCGCATGTTGCAGGTCCTGTACGGGAGTTTCTGGATACAGAAAATGTACGACTGCTGCCCTGGCCAGCACATTCTCCAGATCTCTCACCAATTCAAAACGTCTGGTCAATGGTGGCCGAGCAACGGCACGCCACAATAGGCCAGTCACTACTCTTGATGAACTCTGGTATCGTGTTGAAGCTGCATGGGCAGCTGTACCTCTACACGCCATCCAAGCTGTGTTAGACTCATTGCCCATGCGTATCAAGGTCGTTATTACGGCCAGAGGTGGTTTTTCTTGGGACTGATTTCTCAGGATCTATGCACCCAAATTGCGTGAAAATGTAACCACATGTCAGTTCTAGCATAATATATCTGTCCAAAGAATACCTTTTTATCATTTGCATTTCTTCTTGATGCAGCAATATTAATGGTCAGTAGTGTAGTTTATAGTCACGCTTGGTTCAGTGCGCTTGACCACAGTCACGCTTGGTTCAGTGCGCTTGACCACTCTCAGGTGTGGTTTTCTACATCTCTGTCTCTTCTTGTATCAGCGGTCCTAACGTTACGTGTCATTTACCAGGCAATTCAACGTGCTGGGCTCCTGTTGCGCGGCGTCATTTAGCACACAGGGTGAACAGAGGTGCATCAATTAATCACACTAGACGGAATCTGTGGCACTTCAATTAGGGGCATTATTTACTTTCAATTAGCGGCTGAGGCCGCGCCCCTCCTTTCATTTTAATGGCGCCATTCAGGCGCGGGCCAGCCGACTATGGGCGCTGCGCCGCTCGCAGCCGCGCCGACACCCACACAAGCACCCCTGCCACCCCCTCGTCCACCGTCGCCACCACCACCCCCAACCCCCACGGCGCACAGCACACCTGCCCGGGACGGAGCCAAAGAGCAGATTAAAAGTTCCTCACGGCGGACGCTCCGCTCTCTACACGCCATTTCATGCTGCCGCCGCCTGCCGCTGCACGCATCAATCTTCTTTTATACGGCAATTAAAGAAAAACTACTCTCGTAAGATTTTATGTTCTATCGCTCCACAGCTCAACAATTCAGTTTTATGTTTGATGTCTCCGTTCCGCCGTAAAATTGCACAAGTGCCATTGTATAGGAACTACTGGAACGTCAGTTCGTATGCACAATGGGGGCAGATGGACTTACCGTCCATCTGACGCCTACTCCCTTACTTGTCTCTTATAATTACACAAGGCATTAACAATTAAACTTAACGTAATAAAGTGCAATTGCAGGATGCGTAGATATGTATCTGATTGAAGATCGAAACTCACTTAACATACATCGAAATTCTGATTTATGTAGATAATACATTTTCTGTGTTTTGAAATTGAATATATTGTTGTCTGCTAAACATGATTCGTCCATTTATGACAGGCATCTGGTATCCATTTTTATGTCCTATTCGCGCAACCACCTATGGCACTGTATTTGCAAACTGCATGTACTATCGATTTCTTCCAAATTATATGTCACATATTAAGTATGTAAACAAGAATATGTGTATTGTGCCACGGTATGGTCTATACGAAAAGAACTGTTTAATTGTAACTTGTCAATTACAATAAACCTGTATTATATGCATACAACACATATAGAACAACAAACTGATGCATGAATAAGAGATAGAAATGATACCACTGAGGATGCCTAGCATTAGTAGAAGAATCTTATTTGGTAACCACAGATAAATTCAGTTGCAAAGTAGGGATATTTTCATCTATACGACAAACCAGTTTGAAATTTGCAACTGAGGAAAAATGAAGGGAAATATTACCAAAAGTACACTGAAATACAAAGGCAGAATTTCTGCCACAACTAGCCCATCTACACTACTGGCCATTAAAATTGCTACATCAAGAAGATATGCAGATGATAAACGGGTATTCATTTGACAAATATATTATACTGAAACTAACATGTGAGTACATTTTCATGCGATTTGGGTGCATAGATCCTGAGAAATCAGTACCCAGAACAACCACCTCTGGCCGTAATAATGGCCTTGATACGCATGGGCATTGAGTCAAACAGAGCTTGGATGGCGTGTACAGTTGCAACAGCCCATGCTGCTTCAACACGATACCACAGTTCATCAAGAGTAGTGACTGGTATATTGTGACGTGCCAGTTGCTCGGCCACCATTGACCAAACGTTTTCAATTGGTGAGAGATCTGGAGAATTTGCTGGCCAGAGCAGCAGTCCAACATTTTCTGTATCCAGAAACGCCCGTACAGGACCTGCTACATGCGGTCGTGCATTATCCTGCTGAAATGTAGGGTTTCGCAGGGATCAAATGAATGGTAGAGCCACGGGTCGTAACACATCTGAAACGTAACGTCTACCATTCAAAGTGCCGTCAATGGCAACAAGAGGTGACCCAGACGTGTAATCAGTGGCACCCCATACCATCACGCCGGGTGATACACCATTATGGCGATGACGAATACACGTTTCCAATGTGCGTTCACTGCAATGTCGCCTAACACGGATGCGACTATCGTGATGCTGTAAACAGAACCTGGATTCACCCGAAAAAATGACGTTTTGCCATTCGTGCACCCAGGTTCGCCGTTGAGTACGCCATCGCAGGCGCTTCTGTTTGTGACGGAGCGTCAAGGGTAACCGCAGCCATGGTCTCCGAGCTGATATTCCATGCTGCTGCAAACGTCGTCGAACTGTCCGTGCAGATGGTTGTTGTCTTGCAAACGTCCCCATCTGTTGACTCAGGGATCGAGACGTGGCTGCACGAGCCGGCTGGTGTGGCCGTGGGGTTCTAGGCGCTTCAGTCTGGAACCGCGTGACCGCTGCGGTCGCAGGTTCGAATCCTGCCTCGGGCATGGATGTGTGTGATGTCCTTAGGTTAGTTATGTTTAAGTAGTTCTAAGTTCAAGGGGACTGATGACCACAAATGTTAAGTCCCATAGTGCTCAGAGCCATTTGAACCATTTTCCGTGGCTGCACGAACCGTTACAGCCATGCGGCTAAGATGCATGTCATCTAGACTGCTAGTGATACGAGGCCTGAACCCACCGATTCCATATTCTGCTAACAGTCATTGGATCTCGACCAACGCGACCAGCAATGTCTCGATACGATAAACCGCAATCGCGATAGGCTAATATCCGCCCTCCATCAAAGTCTGAAACGTGATGGTACGCATTTCTCCTCCTTACACGAGGCATGACAACAACGTTTCACCAGGCAACGCCGGTCAACTGCTGTTTGTGTATGAGAAATCTGTTGGAAACTTTTCTCATGTCAGCACGTTGTAGGTGTCGCCACCGGCGCCAACCTTGTGTGAATGCTCTGAAAAGCTAGTCATTTGCATATCACAGCATTTTCTTCCTGTCGGTTAAATTTCGCGTTTGTAGCACGTCATCTTCGTGGTGTAGCAATTTTAATGACCAGTTGTGTAATTTATGAAGAGAGAAACATGTTAGTTCCATAAAATTCAAGAACACGTTCAACCATCATTGCAATAAGGGGCACCAACATCCCGTTGGCTTCATGGTTTTCCAACTTTGCAACTACAGTACGGACGACGATGCCTAGCACGTGTTTCACTCTCCAGTCAGACACTTTGCTTGAACTCGGCTGTCACAAGAATGGTTGATCTTTGATCTCCTGATCTCAGTAAGTGCCCCTCTGTGTCTATGAGATCTGATTTTGCCTATTATAATCATCAGTAGTTGAGGTGTGGGTCCTAATTTTTTTGCGATGAAGTCGTATTACACTTTTCAAGCCGAAACTGTAAGACACTGTAGAAAGTACGTGTGTTTGTGTTTGTGTGTGAACGCACGGGGAGGCTCTAACAGAAGTGGGCTGATAGATGTTAATTCGTGCACTTACGTTGTGTATGTTGTTGTGGAGTAACTAAAACATGTAATTATGCAGCATTTGTCAGTGAGAGACAAGTAGCCTGAATAGCAATATATGTAATCCGTATCAGCACGTGAATAACTGAAAACTATATTCACTGGTTCCATCCTGAGGCTTGTTTATGACTAATAGCATAATACTGAAAGCCTCAAAACGTTATTAAAACTGTGCACAGATAAGTACTATTTCACTCGGGTAATTACTTCGGTGACAAATTAAATAACCTCGCTGTGTGACCGTAAAAGTGGTCACAAAAAAAGAACGTGAAAATTACCTTCATGGGAATCCACCAAAAATTGTGAAAAAATAATTAATTTTACTGAAAATGAGAACGAAAGAGGTGTATAATGTCGACAGAGAAGGCGGCGGAAGGTGCAAGTAAATATTTACAAGGAGAAGTTATAGAAGTTAGTGGTGTGCAAATTACGGGAGAAGGAACATGATGCCAACTGGAGCAGTACTCAGTATCATCACCAAATCACAATAAGTAAAGAGCAAGCAATAAATACTACAATGGCAATATAGGTAAATGTATTATTAATTTGCTGCGGTATCACGACCAATGCAAAGATAACCAGCCGCGTGAAGTGGCCGCGTTGTTTGACGCGCAATGTCACGGATTGAGCGGCCCCTCCCGCCGGAGGTTCGAGTCCTCCCTCGGGGATGGGTGTGTATGTTGTTCATAGCATTAGTTAGTTTAAGTTAGTGTAAGAATGAAATTACAATGAAATGAAAAACCTTAGCTGCTTACAAGCGTTCACATACGTCAACGGGGACAGATGAAAATGTGTGCCCCGACCGGGACTCGAACTCGGGAACTCCTGCTTACATGGCAAGACGCTCTATTCATCTTAGCCACCGATGACACAGAGGACAGTGCGACTGCAGGGATTTATCTCTGGTACGCCTCCCGCGAAACCCACATTCTCAACGTATTGTCCTGCACTACATTCGTAGTGCCTGTAGTGGACTGTTAAGGCAGCCAGTCCACAGTGAAGTAGCCGAAAGGGCACGCGTCAACTCACGCCGTCTGGCGTTAAGTGTGGAACAGGATTCGTAATGCATGTGATAAAGAAAAGAACGTAGCTACTAGAACACTTAACTTTTATATCGTCCTTTGATATACAGCATTCTTGATGATACAAGTGAGACTATCTTGAGATACATGCAATGGTACAAATGGCGCCTTGCTAGGTCGTAGCCATTAACTTAGCTGAAGGCTATTCTAACTGTCTCTCGGCAAATGAGAGAAAGGCTTCGTCAGTATAGTCACTAGCAACGTCGTCGTATAACTGGGGCGAGTGCTAGTACGTCTCTCGAGACCTGCCTTGTGGTGGCGCTCGGTCTGCGATCCTGACAACAGTGGCGACACGCGGATCCATGTACTAATAGACCGCGGCCGATTTAAGCTACCACCTAGCAAGTGTGGTGTCTAGCGGTGACACCTCAGTGCCCCCGCGCATTATACTCATTACTCGCGGCGCGTTGCCGATTCCCGTAAGAGTTCGGGCACTGTTTGTGCATTCGCACAGAAGAAGAAGATGGTCAAGTGGCCGATGAGCCTTATATATATATATATATATATATATATATATATATATATATATATATATATATATATATATATATATATATATATATATATATATACTAAGATGGTATCTGTTCTTTCAGACATGTCCGAAAGAACAGATTCCATCGGTGACCAAGCAGCTCGTTAGAAGGAAATTACAATGAAATGAACAACCTTAGCTGCTTACAGGCGGGGTCACTACTAATGTAGTGCGGGACAATACGTTGAGAATGTGGGTTTCGTGGGAGGCGTGCCAGAGATAAATCCCTGCAGTCGCACCATCATCTGTGTCGTCGGTGTCTCAGATTGATAGAGCGTCTGCCATGCAAGCACGAGACCCCGGGTTCGAGTCCCGGTCGGGGCACACATTTTCATCTGTCCCCGTTGACGTATGTCAACGCCTGTAAGCAGCTAAGGTTGTTCATTTCATTGTAATTTCATTCTAACGAGCTGCTTGGTCACCGATGGAATCTGTTCTTTCGGACATGTCCGACATGTCCGAAAGAACAGATACCATCTTAGTGTAAGAAGTGCTTAAGTGTAGGGACCGATGACCTCAGCAGATTGGTCCCTAGGAATTCATTCAGAATTGAACACCTGAAATATAACCGTCTCTTCAGAAACTTCAAGACTTTCGTCACACAAAACTATACTTTCATGCTAGCAAAGACACTTACATTTGGTTTTAAAACGTGTCAGAATAAATGATTCTTTATTTATTTTTCATGAGCCCTACTTTGTGATAAAGTGTTGAAAAGTGACAGTGCCCTGCATCTCCCGTCAAGCAACAGCATCAAGCAACGTTTAGTTGTTATAAATGCTGAGTTTCGTTTCGAGGTCATCTCTCCGCTCAGACTACAACAGGAAAACTTCGAACTAAAATGGACAGACGAACAGAAAAAATTCAAACATACTTAGAGACAAGAAAATCAGATGTGTTGCTTGAGGCTTTCCCGACGGACATGTTGCATGTATGGTTCTCGGGCGAGACGTCGGATGTTTCAATAGTCTTCCTATTTTTGAAGAGACACCGCCGATGTATGGCAAGATGACCATTCCCCTTTGTTCTTCGCCTTCTTCCACTTCCTCACGTTGGGTAAC
The DNA here is from genome assembly GCF_023898315.1 of Schistocerca nitens. NCBI lineage: Eukaryota > Metazoa > Arthropoda > Insecta > Orthoptera > Acrididae > Schistocerca > Schistocerca nitens. The sequence goes on along the minus strand of NC_064621.1, from coordinate 577,595,088 downwards.
CCGCTTTGGTTGTAAGGCACGGCGAATCTCCCGTTCGGAATATCCATTTTGTTGGAAAATGGTACGCAGATGGAGTAGCTCATTGGATAAGCTGACTGAGTCTGATATGGCTCGTGCTCTGTGGACCAACGTCCTCAGTACGCCACTTCTTTGCGAAGGATGGTGACAGCTGGTGGCCTGTAAGTATAAGTCCGTGTGCGTTGGTTTACGGTACACTGCGTGACCTAATGTGCCGCCTTCTTTTCTCCGTACCCACACGTCTAAAAATGGAAGTTCGCCGTTTTTCTCCATCTCCATCGTGAACTTGATGTTGGGATGAAGCGAGTTAAGATGCTCAAGAAAAACATTCAGCGATGCAATGCCGTGAGGCCAGATAACAAAGGTGTCGTCCACATATCGCCAAAAACACGTAGGTTTCAAATCCGACGTCTGGAGCGCTCTCTCCTCGAAGTCTTCCATCAAAAGATTAGCCACAATGGGTGACAGGGGACTACCCATTGCGACGCCGTCAGTCTGTTCAAAGTATTGTCCATTAAATAAAAAGTATATCGAGGTGAGCACATGTTGGAATAAGTCTAAAAATTCCCCATCCAGCTTCTCGCTAATGAGCAACTACGATTCCTGCAATGGTACTCGAGTAAAAAGTGAGACTACGTCAAAGCTCACGAGTATATCTGATGGTGCGAGTCGTAAGTTCTTGAGCCGACGAATAAAGTCTTGTGAGTTATGGATGTGATGCTCACACTTTCCTACTAAAGGGCTCAATTGTGCTGCCAGATGTTTCGCGAGATAATACGTTGGTGCCCCGATATTACTCACAATAGTCCGCAGTGGCACATTATCCTTGTGAATTTTGGGCAATCCGTACAGCCTGGGAGGTACGGGCGCCTGTGTACGTAGTCTCTTAGCAACCACATCGGAGATCGTGCTGTTTTTCAGGAGCTCCAAAGTTTTTCGCGGAATTTTTGCTGTGGGGTCCTTATTTAGTGTGCGATATGCAGAGTCGTCCAGAAGCTGGTGCATCTTGCTCATATACATCGACGTGGAGAGGATAACAGTCGCATTTCCCTTATCCGCCGGCAAAATCACAATATCAGGATCTTCTCGTAGGGATCGAACCACTGACCTCTCTGCAGCTGTCAGATTGTTCCTAGGCACTTGAGCCTGTGTCAGAGCACGGCAAGTCTCCCGCCGGATCTCCTCGGCAGATTCCCTGGGAAGTTTTAGGATGCTTTGTTCGACGGAGCTAATGATGTCCAGAACAGGTGGTGTCCTCGGAATGGGTGCGAAGTTCAATCCTTTCTCCAGGACCGATACCGCCGCGTCAGGCGAAGGTTTGTCCGCCAGATTGTATACAGTTCGTCTACGAACTTCGTTGTTCTCTTCTTGTGGTAAACGGTCCCTGAAGCGATGAAACTTATCAATTTGACGCGCTGCGACTTGTTGTTGTTTCCCGTCTGAGAACGCCCAAGTAGCGTTGTCAACCCACGTCCAAGAATCAGCGGACAGTCTTTACGATATCTTCAAATGAAGTGCCAAGAGCTCTCTGGATACGAAGTCCAGTTCTCGTCGAGTATGGTGAACCCTTTCTCTTACCAGTGCGTGGCTTGCTCGATTTTTTATCCTTTTAGCGGCTGCAGAGGTTATGAAGTGCGTCACCTTAGCGAACGTCGGAATAACTCGATGATCTCGGCATCTTAATAAAAACGTAAGGGCACATAGCAGTCTGCTCTTCTTATTCCGTAGTTTATCAAAACTGTTAACTTCTTTTACCATCTCCTCCCCGTACAGGAATCGGACGATGTATCTGAGCAAGATGCACCAGCTTCTGGACGACTCTGCATATCGCACACTAAATAAGGACCCCACAGCAAAAATTCCGCGAAAAACTTTGGAGCTCCTGAAAAACAGCACGATCTCCGATGTGGTTGCTAAGAGACTATGTACACAGGCGCCCGTACCTCCCAGGCTATACGGATGGCCCAAAATTCACAAGGATAAGTGCCACTGCGGACTATTGTGAGTAATATCGGGGCACCAACGTATTATCTCGCGAAACATCTGGCAGCACAATTGAGCCCTTTAGTAGGAAAGTGTGAGCATCACATCCGTAACTCACAAGACTTTATTCGTCGGCTCAAGAACTTACGACTCGCACCATCAGATATACTCGTGAGCTTTGACGTAGTCTCACTTTTTACTCGAGTACCATTGCAGGAATCGTAGTTGCTCATTAGCGAGAAGCTGGATGGGGAATTTTTAGACTTATTCCAACTTGTGCTCACCTCGACATACTTTTTATTTAATGGACAATACTTTGAACAGACTGACGGCGTCGCAATGGGTAGTCCCCTGTCACCCATTGTGGCTAATCTTTTGATGGAAGACTTCGAGGAGAGAGCGCTCCAGACGTCGGATTTGAAACCTACGTGTTTTTGGCGATATGTGGACGACACCTTTGTTATCTGGCCTCACGGCATTGCATCGCTGAATGTTTTTCTTGAGCATCTTAACTCGCTTCATCCCAACATCAAGTTCACGATGGAGACGGAGAAAAACGGCGAACTTCCATTTTTAGACGTGTGGGTACGGAGAAAAGAAGGCGGCACATTAGGTCACGCAATGTACCGTAAACCAACGCGCACGGACTTATACTTACAGGCCACCAGCTGTCACCATCCTTCGCAACGAAGTGGCGTACTGAGGACTTTGGTCCACAGAGCACGAGCCATATCAGACTCAGACAGCTTATCCAACGAGCTACTCCATCTGCGTACCATTTTCCAACAAAATGGATATTCCGAACGGGAGATTCGCCGTGCCTTACAACCAAAGCGGGTTACCCAACGTGAGGAAGTGGAAGAAGGCGAAGAACAAAGGGGAATGGTCATCTTGCCATACATCGTCGGTGTCTCTTCAAAAATAGGAAGACTATTGAAGAGGCATAAAGTTAAATATGTTTTTCGTCCGCCAGCAAAACTCAGAGCTCTCTTGGGCTCATCTAAGGACAGCCTTGGCCTAAGAAGACCCGGTGTTTACGAGATTCCTTGTAGCTGCGGCATGTCGTACATCGGACAAACTTGTCGCACTGTGGAAGAGAGATGCACTGAACACCGACGCTACACTCGTCTGGAGCAACCAGAAAAGTCTGCAGTGGCCGCGCATTGTCTCAGTACAGGACATTCTATGATTTATCAACATACAAAAATTCTCGCATCGACGAGTTCGTACTGGGACAGTGTTATTAAGGAAGCAGTGGAAATACGTAGCTCGACGAATCTTGTAAACACAGACACGGGCTTTCAGCTTAGTTCAGCATGGGATCCTGCACTGGCCATATTGAAGTCGCTTCGAGCAGAGAGGAATACTATTGGTCATAAGACGGACGACGATTCGCCAGCAACATAAATATTCTGTTGACAACGGGAGGATAATCAAGGCGCCTACGCGGTTGCGCAGTTTTGCTTGCGGCTTCCGACAGAGGTCGCTGGGGCTGCCGATGGCAGTGCAGAGCAGCGGCGGCTGCCTCCGCGCGTGCGCCGAAGTATTTGCTCCTTCATCCTGTAGGTGGCGTTACTGTCCTTACAGCTATCTGTTGATATCGTCGCTATTGGCCATCGAATTTGGCGCCTCCACGCATGCGCACTTCCTGCCTAAAACTGGCATAAATAGGGGGCCCTGGTGCTGCCTTAGCAGTGTGTTCGTCGCACCTGAAGATGTCGGCCAGTTGTGCTGATGAAATATTGTGGAGTTTTCACTATAACATCCGACGTCTCGCCCGAGAACCATACATGCAAGAAAATCGGAGTTTTTCGCATTAACTACGGAACACCAATAGCCTTCTCTTTCTTTGACTGACAGCTTTATTGCAACAAAATTGTTCCCTTCTTACTGCCGTCGAACCATTCAGACCCCAGATCTAGAGAAGTGGTTTGAAATCGTGGAAAGAATAACATATGTAGTAAAACATCAAACATCTCAATCTCTATTCCGTAGAAACTACGACTGATACGTTTACTGGTAATAAAGAAACATCTTGAATTACCTTACCTGGTACAAGGTTTTCGATTTAATTCTACTTCGGTGACTGGCGTGTCAGTTTCGTTGCTTTTATATTATAACGACTTTTCAGTTGACTACACAAGTTGAACTGGACCTCCTTCCAGACCTCACCACGAATATAAAATAAAATAAATAAGAAACTATAGAAAATGAAACATAAAGTAGTCGCCACGTGTTGAATCCAGGACTTAAGCGCTAACTATTAGCCAGTGGTTTCATTTTTTTTTTTCCTCTCGATCCGTGCCTTCGTTGTTTACTCCTTAGTCGTTACGTGCGGATACCGCATGACGACTTGCAAAGTGCCAATGGGCTACAGTTAACAGGAAGCTGTACCTGTGATATGAATCAAGTGAACCCTCTCGATGTGCAGATCAGACACTCAAACTCAGATGTGACGTGACAAACTTGCGCAACGGATACGATTGGGAAATTAATGGCCCTGTCAAATCAGTCGCAAGTTTGGTCCTTGCCAAAATGAATCATAACACTAGTCAGCAAATTTTAACTTTTTTCTGCGTCTGGTTTGTAAATGGGTGGATTTAGCTACTATGAGGTGCTGAATTCACGTTTCCTTGTTACACAACAGAAACCAAAACAGTACTGGTCAATATGGGCAGAAATATGTACCAATGTCGCTTATTTTTTGTTTGCCATTTGTTTATCACGCATCCCATGTAATGATTTCTGGATCTTCTAGCACTCCTCTACCACAGTAAACGAAATTAAAAGTAAACGTATCTAATCAAAAGTACAGTAAACCTCTAATTACAGAAAATAAACAATAAATGGCCTTAAAATTTAGAAAAATCTTACGTGTCGGAACATTTCGAAAGGTAGTTTCGGCTTCTACACTCCAAAATACATGGTAATCGATGTCTCACACCCCAGACGCAAAATGGCTGTTGAGTAGTGTACTCGTAAAATTTGAGTGGAAAAGCAAAACATGATTAGCACGCGATGTCAGCTAATTCGGACCAGCAATTAAAGACGCAAATTGGATCACGTAATCCGTAAAATATTCAGTTTGAACCATTACTGAGTGGCAAAGCCCGCGGGTAAAGTAAGGTAAGCATCTGGTAGTAAATTACATTCTACCAGGAAGCATTACACACACGATTTGCAGTTGGACATTATTATCGCATCAACTATAAAGGGAAAATGGAAAACACAAATGGAAGCCGCACAACATTGATTCCAGAGTGAGTCGCCGCTGATGACTTAATTCCTGACCACATCGCCTCGAAGTTACAAAAAACGCGCCAAACACTGACACAACACTATCAACACTAGATCGCATTTGCAGCATGAGCTTACCATCGTGCGCAGGCTAAGTGCCTAAGAAGTCGTACAGCAGAGAAAAATGTCACTGAATGACAAGGACTGAAGGCCAGCGGAGACCGAAGTGGTGACCAAATGCGTCGTGAATCAGAATGCTCAGTAGAAACACCAAGAGACGCACTCCTCAGAAATATACGTGGAGATGCTGCCAAAGAGTATCAGCAGATCTGCGAGATCGTTGTACGAGATCGCCATAGGCAGCTGTGTAACAACCTTACCCTCTCGCCCGATAAGTTAGGTTATCCGCCATCCTATCTCCGAGTTTGACAAGGACAAACAAAACGTTGACAATTCAGTACGGACTCCTACTACGCCTGACATTCACCTCACCGACTAAAGCGAGGAAATTTTGATATCTTGTAAAAACAGCGCCCTTGCTGTCAATCGGTTTATTATTCCGGTCGACTGCTGTCCACAGTCTGCTCATTTACAGGGTGTTTCAAAAATGACCGGTATATTTGAAACGGCAATAAAAACTAAACGAGCAGCGATAGAAATACACCGTTTGTTGCAATATGCTTGGGACAACAGTACATTTTCAGGCAGACAAACTTTCGAAATTACAGTAGTTACAATTTTCAACAACAGATGGCGCTGCGGTCTGGGAAACTCTATAGTACGATATTTTCCACATATCCACCATGCGTAGCAATAATATGGCGTAGTCTCTGAATGAAATTACCCGAAACCTTTGACAACGTGTCTGGCGGAATGGCTTCACATGCAGATGAGATGTACTGCTTCAGCTGTTCAATTGTTTCTGGATTCCGGCGGTACACCTGGTCTTTCAAGTGTCCCCACAGAAAGAAGTCACAGGGGTTCATGTCTGGCGAATAGGGAGGCCAATCCACGCCGCCTCCTGTATGTTTCGGATAGCCCAAAGCAATCACACGATCATCGAAATATTCGTTCAGGAAATTAAAGACGTCGGCCGTGCGATGTGGCCGGGCACCATCTTGCATAAACCACGAGGTGTTCGCAGTGTCGTCTAAGGTAGTTTGTACCGCCACAAATTCACGAAGAATGTCCAGATAGCGTGATGCAGTAATCGTTTCGGATCTGAAAAATGGGCCAATGATTCCTTTGGAAGAAATGGCGGCCCAGACCAGTACTTTTTGAGGATGCAGGGACGATGGGACTGCAACATGGGGCTTTTCGGTTCCCCATATGCGCCAGTTCTGTTTATTGACGAAGCCGTCCAGGTAAAAATAAGCTTCGTCGGTAAACCAAATGCTGCCCACATGCATATCGTCGTCATCAATCCTGTGCACTATATCGTTAGCGAATGTCTCTCGTGCAACAATGGTAGCGGCGCTGAGGGGTTGCCGCGTTTGAATTTTGTATGGATAGAGGTGTAAACTCTGGCGCATGAGACGATACGTGGACGTTGGCGTCATTTGGACCGCAGCTGCAACACGGCGAACGGAAACCCGAGGCCGCTGTTGGATCACCTGCTGCACTAGCTGCGCGTTGCCCTCTGTGGTTGCCGTACGCGGTCGCCCTACCTTTCCAGCACGTTCATCCGTCACGTTCCCAGGCCGTTGAAAGTTTTCAAACAGATCCTTTATTGTATCGCTTTTCGGTCCTTTGGTTACATTAAACCTCCGTTGAAAACTTCGTCTTGTTGCAACAACACTGTGTTCTAGGCGGTGGAATTCCAACACCAGAAAAATCCTCTGTTCTAAGGAATACACCATGTTGTCTACAGCACACTTGCACGTTGTGAACAGCACACGCTTACAGCAGAAAGACGACGTACAGAATGGCGCACCCACAGACTGCGTTGTCCTCTATATGTTTCACATCACTTGCAGCGCCATCTGTTGTTGAAAATTGTAACTACTGTAATATCGAAAGTTTGTCCGCCTGAAAATGTACTGTTGTCCCAAGCATATTGCAACAAACGGTGTATTTCTATTGCTGCTCGTTTAGTTTTTATTGCCGTTTCAAATATACCGGTCATTTTTGAAACACCCTGTATGATAAGCGGGACAGGAAGCACTTCAGTGGACGATTTGCACGAACACGACAGACCGCAAAGGAACGCTCAGGCCGCGTGCAGTTTTCAGCGATTCGTTTATACGCACTGCCGGCGAAGTTTTCGAGACTGACAGACAGAGGCCCAGATTCCCCGAAGAGCGTCTCCCTCCATCGGCACAGCGCCGCCTCGCTCACAAAGCCTGTTGGTCGGCCATACACCCTGACCAGTTCTCTTTTGCTGACGGGTAGGGGGAGCTACACTCTGCAGCGTCGAGCTCTTTACAGGTGGTGAAGGTCAGCCCCCAGGGTAGATGCTCCTTCGAATCAACAGGACAACACCCTGACACTGCAAAAGCTTGTTAAGACATGGTCGACTTACCAGAGTAATTCAACGTTCGAACCCAGTACCAAATTAATCAGAATGACGTTATTAAAGGGACGCTGTGACCTCTGCAAACATCTATGGCTGAACCGAAACATAAATACTTGCACCAGTTAACCAAGAAAAGGAAACTAATTTTATTATCACATAAATAAAGTTGAGAATAGTGATAACGAAAAATGAAACAATGGGCTGGCTCCAGCCTGACATGTTTCAGTCTTTCTAATTTCACAGACTGGAACTTCACTCAATCTTCTTCTTATAACAGAAGGTGACAGTTCCGCTGACCGAACATGCTTAGCTACCATGCCGACAATTAAATGGTGTCACTGTAGTGTTTGCTTTTACTACTGCGACTTTCGATCGTTTGAGAAGTGTGGTGATGTCTATCGGCGGTGAAATACTGTGATGAAAGAGGAAACTGAATAAAATCACGACGAAATAAATCTCGGGTGAACAGCCTGGTATGAGTGTGCATAGGACAAAATATTTCAGCAATCGACCACGTTGCCGTCATCAGTACATCAGCGCACCTGATGATGGCAACGTGGTCGATTGCCGAAATATTGTGTCCTATGCACACTCGTACCAGGCTGTTCACCCAAGTCTTATACCTGGAGAAATTGAAGAATCACATGAATACAATCATTTTCTTCATAGCGGGTACCCCAGCAACGAATTTATTGAAAGACTGTGTAATTTCCCACTTTTGCTGTATTAATTTTATTTGTCCACAACTAGTTCAAGTCTTGTAGGCTATTCTGACCATATAACTAATGAGGAGGTATCAAATAGAATTGGGGAGTAGAGAAATTTGTGGCACAACTTGACTAGATGAAGGGATCGGTTGGCAGGACATGTTCTGAGGCATCAAGGGATCACCAATTTAGTATTGGAGGGCAGCGTGGAGGGCAAAAATCGTAGAGGGAGACCAAGAGATGAATACACTAAGCAGATTCAGAAGGATGTAGGCTGCAGTAGGTACTGAGAAATGAAGCAGCGCCGCGCGGGGTTAGCCGAGCGGTCTAGCCGCTGCAGTCATGGACTGTGCGGCTGGTACCGGCGGAGATTCGAGTCCTTCCTCGGGCATGGGTGTGTGTGTTTGTCCTTAGGATAATTTAGGCTAAGTAGTGTGTAAGCTTAGGGACTGATGAGATAAGATTTCACACATGTTTGTACAAATGAAGCAGCTTTCACAGGATAGAGTAGCATAGAGAGCTGCATTAAACAAGTCTCTGGACTGAAGACCACAACAACAAAAGTGTATTCTCAATTGATTTTGAGGTTCTGCTGTACAAAATTATGCCTTACATATTGAAATGTCAGAATCTTGAAATTTTTGTTTTCTATTCGTTTCGGTTTACCAGTGCTACCTTGTAAACCAAAATGAATAGAAAACGTAAATTTTGAGATGCTGACAATCCATAATTAAAGCATAGTATTGTATTCCAGAACCACAAAATAATTTGACTGTGGGCTAGAAGGCTGAAACTAGTTGTGAGCACTACAATTAATACAGCTAAAGTGAAAAATGATACCACCTTTTAATAATAAAATCAGTCAATATAGTCTAGAAAAAAGTGTCGGCATTTTCATCCACGACCCTAACGGCGGACTTTGAATCTAGTCAACGCTGTGGAAACAAGGCGACGTCATCGGAGAAAGTAGTTTAACAGATACTGTATGTCAAGCGTCGTGAGCAGCTAATGTGAGAAATATTGTCTATTCTGTTTCTGTTCTATGGCCAAATGAAAACTACATTCAAAGGCACCTGAAGATGTGTACCGTGTCGCAGCTGTCTAATTGTATTAGCACTGGAGTGTACGTTACAGGTACCTCTACTCCATTCCCCTCAGACGTAAAAACGATTGAGCAAATGCCTAGTTACCAATTTGGTTACGAGTTTGGTTTGCCGACTAGTACGTATCCAATGACTAATTTAAAAGGAAAGGTAGCCTAATGTTTATTTATCACAAGTAGACTAGCAGTATTCTCACTAAACATGGCTCAAAGTTCACCGTCTTACGTATATCAGTGCCGTCATCATTAAATTATATCAAGGAATACCCTTTGCGCGTCAACACTCCTGTGACACACACTTCCCAGCTTCAGCTAAAGCAACTTCATTTAACACAGTGGTTAGCGATCTCATACTTGAAGCGTCAATAGAGATGTATATAATAGTAATGATATTATATAATTTTGGATGAAGATAAATTATGAGTATAATTCAGTGCGCCATAATACAATCACTGAACCTCACAGATATGAACATAAGAATGTAACACAAATGAACGTTGTTTGATATGAAACAGTAGCATTTAAGCTGCGAATATGAACCTAATATCGAATTATAACAAGGAAATACATCGTAAAAGTAATCGAAGTTTCCGTTTTGGTGTTAACTGACATTAATTAAAGTGTTTTGTGAAAAACTATCTACCTGAACCTTGAATTTTGACCTCCTGCTTCGGTTTAGAAAGTTAAGTTGTTTCGAAATGTAGTCTTTGGAAGTTATCTAAAATGATGTTGCTCAGCGCTCTCATTGCTGGGTTTAGTTCATGAAAGAGCTTTTCACAACCTATTATGTCACATACAATAATAGGTAGTTCTGGCTTTCTAAACATTTCTGCATTATGTAATATCGATAATTTTTATTGAAGTGGAAGCACTGAAAAAAATTGGTACTTCGTTTTGTAAATGATTTCGTAATATTTGTTACGTGGCTTCCAATGACCTACTTCACAAGGCATACACTGACAATGTAACTGATATTTCAATGTCAGATAAATGAATTATCTCAGTGTTCAAAATGGTAGTCGTGAGCTCTGATACGTGAGCACCGACACGTGCTGTAAAGCGATGAGATGATGACAATAATGCACGGTTTCGACAGAACGTAATGCACAGATAGTGCCATCATGCGATGCTTCATATTACTGTGTGCCTTCACTACCACATAGAACATTTTTAGTTCTAATTTTCCCGACGTGTATTTTTGGTGATTCTTTTTCATTTCTACATCGAACTCTACCACATTCTAGATCGACCTATTCCACTACGTTCGAAATAACACTTCATAAACTGCGTTATTTTCTACGTCGAGTGATTATGACGCCATTTATGGGTTTCAGAATATGTATTGTAATCTTTAGCAGTGGATGTGGACGGCATATGTCGCTGTTATGTGTCCACGTACGAAACGGCTCAATGAGTGTCTTACACACAGTGCCGTATCAGACGTTTAAAGGGATATACACTCCTGGAAATTGAAATAAGAACACCGTGAATTCATTGTCCCAGGAAGGGGAAACTTTATTGACACATTCCTGGGGTCAGATACATCACATGATCACACTGACAGAACCACAGGCACATAGACACAGGCAACAGAGCATGCACAATGTCGGCACTAGTACAGTGTGTATCCACCTTTCGCAGCAATGCAGGCTGCTATTCTCCCATGGAGACGATCGTAGAGATGCTGGATGTAGTCCTGTGGAACGGCTTGCCATGCCATTTCCACCTGGCGCCTCAGTTGGACCAGCGTTCGTGCTGGACGTGCAGACCGCGTGAGACGACGCTTCATCCAGTCCCAAACATGCTCAATGGGGGACAGATCCGGAGATCTTGCTGGCCAGGGTAGTTGACTTACACCTTCTAGAGCACGTTGGGTGGCACGGGATACATGCGGACGTGCATTGTCCTGTTGGAACAGCAAGTTCCCTTGCCGGTCTAGGAATGGTAGAACGATGGGTTCGATGACGGTTTGGATGTACCGTGCACTATTCAGTGTCCCCTCGACGATCACCAGTGGTGTACGGCCAGTGTAGGAGATCGCTCCCCACACCATGATGCCGGGTGTTGGCCCTGTGTGCCTCGGTCGTATGCAGTCCTGATTGTGGCGCTCACCTGCACGGCGCCAAACACGCATACGACCATCATTGGCACCAAGGCAGAAGCGACTCTCATCGCTGAAGACGACACGTCTCCATTCGTCCCTCCATTCACGCCTGTCGCGACACCACTGGAGGCGGGCTGCACGATGTTGGGGCGTGAGCGGAAGACGGCCTAACGGTGTGCGGGACCGTAGCCCAGCTTCATGGAGACGGTTGCGAATGGTCCTCGCCGATACCCCAGGAGCAACAGTGTCCCTAATTTGCTGGGAAGTGGCGGTGCGGTCCCCTACGGCACTGCGTAGGATCCTACGGTCTTGGCGTGCATCCGTGCGTCGCGGCGGTCCGGTCCCAGGTCGACGGGCAGGTGCACCTTCCGCCGACCACTGGCGACAACATCGATGTACTGTGGAGACCTCACGCCCCACGTGTTGATCAATTCGGCGGTACGTCCACCCGGCCTCCCGCATGCCCACTATACGCCCTCGCTCAAAGTCCGTCAACTGCACATACGGTTCACGTCCACGCTGTCGCGGCATGCTACCAGTGTTAAAGACTGCGATGGAGCTCCGTATGCCACGGCAAACTGGCTGACACTGACGGCGGCGGTGCACAAATGCTGCGCAGCTAGCGCCATTCGACGGCCAACACCGCGGTTCCTGGTGTGTCCGCTGTGCCGTGCGTGTGATCATTGCTTGTACAGCCCTCTCGCAGTGTCCGGAGCAAGTATGGTGGGTCTGACACACCGGTGTCAATGTGTTCTTTTTTCCATTTCCAGGAGTGTATTTCATGTCCGTCCACTTTTGTCAGACAGTATGGACTTTCCAATGACCGTTATTGCACTTAGTGACAATTCACATGTTAGTGGTGGGTAAAGAAAGCTTCGTGCGTGAAATGAATCTTAGTGCAGAGCTTTCCAGTACATGGTAAGGTATCCGTTTTACTCCTCTCACTGTATCTCTTTACGCAACGTTCTTCTTTCTTTTTCTTTTTGCAGTTGATATATGCAGTTGTTTTAAACGGTTAGTTTACGTGCATACCTGTCCGTCAAACCTTTTGCTCTACATAGTCTCCTCCCACTTGAGTACAACGTACAGGGCGTCCATGTAACAACGTGAACCAGTTAGAGGACTCCTTCTTTTGCTGCTTGTTCAACTGACGCCTTACATTGGCTCCAGTTTCAAATATTTCTCGAAGTGTTCACGCATCGTGTGAATTTATGCACACTGTTGTTCTTTGGTACATTTATATTCATAGCACCAAGTCTCGTCACCCGTGATAATTTTTACCGAAAAAAGAATGTCCGCGTTTTGCATTTCAATCAAGTCGCGGCAGGTGTATTCGTCACATTGTTTTTGTTCGGGAGACAAGGTGTGAGGGACAGACTTCGGACATAATTTTCTCTTGTGAAAATTCTTCTCGAGAGCAATTGGTGTTGAGTTGTTGGTCCTTTACAATTTGCGTCCAAATAACGTTGACACACTACGACTGCACGTCCTCTTCTTAACACTGACTGCTCACATCAGAGAGATCGAATACACATGCCGGCCGAAGTGGCCGCGCGGTTCTGGCGCTGCAGTCCGGAACCGCGAGACCGCTACGGTCGCAGGTTCGAATCCTGCCTCGGGCATGGATGTGTGTGATGTCCTTAGGTTAGTTAGGTTTAACTAGTTCTAAGTTTTAGGGGACTAATGACCTCAGCAGTTGAGTCCCATAGTGCTCAGAGCCATTTGAACCATTTTTTTTTGAATACACATGTGTTGTTTGCAGTGGTTGGTTCTAGCTGCCACCGTAGTAACTGTGCTCACATCGCCTGTACGTCAGGAATAAAATCAGTCTCGGAATATTTGGGCGGCAAACGTTCACACTACAAGTGGACATCGCACGACCTTCATATTTATTACTTTAGAATCGCAGCGACAATCGTCAAAACGAACGCCGTAACCACTACGTCGGTTCTGCGGTAAAACACTTTGTGGAAACCGAAACGTCACGACGAGCTCCTCCGCCAGGACTACATGTGAAAATGAAGTAGCATAAGAAACTACGCTCTTTGTGTAGCAAGTCTGTACAAGTGTGATATTTAGGATTCAATGTTCCATCTGCCAAGTGCATGTATTCCGTGAAGTAATGTGGCCTTGAGCTAAAGTGGGAATAAATGTTCGAAGATTGTTCTGTAATTCTGAGCGTTTTCAGGAGCCTTAGCAGAAACTAGGAGCTGAACGTACCAAAATTAAAATAACAAAATAGACCGTGGTGCGGCCGGCCGTTGTGGCCGAGCGGTTCTAGGCGCTTCAGTACGGAACAGCGCTGCTGCTACGGTCACAGGTTCGAATCCTGCCTCGGTCATGGATGTCTGTGATGGCCTTAGGTTAGTTAGGTTTAAGTAGTTCTAAGTACGCCAAATTACGAGTATAAGTCGGTCCATCCAAAGCAATACTTTAGAGAAGAATTTATATTTATCGCTGGCACCGGACGTATAACATCGGTGGCTCACTTTATATGCGTACATTTTACGTTTTAGATTGCCGATCACTGACACTGAGTGTGGCTGCAAAATCGGACATTTCAGTGTAATTCGTGACAAAGGTGCCCCATTATATTATCGATGAAAATACAAGTTAGAATATTTTCATGCGAGCGTAGTACGGCAATCAGAAAGATCAACATAAAACGTTTCAGTGAGAGTTACAAACTTCCAGTGTAATATTTTATTCCAATCATAATAAAATGAAACGCTGAAGCAGTGAATGACACTACATTACTTCTGTACCGTACTGTAATGTTCAGTCTCATTGCTTATCCAACGGATCGAGTTTTCACTTTCACCACCACAAAAAGACACCAGCACTTGATATTTGTCTTGTTTTAATCACTAGTAATTTCAGTAGAACGTTTTTTAGCTGGCAGCAGCGCTACAATCGTGTAGTTTGAGCTTTGCTACAAAACTCCAGTTAGTGGTCTTCATTTTGTTCCCATTGCTTTAAAACTAGCAGAAATTTGTGCATCTGCAAAAAGATCGATGTACAACTTCTACCTTATTAGATCCTAACGACAACACCAGAGAATTACTGTCATCCGTAAAATCGCGTAGATAGTCGTAGGACTCTATTCAGTTACTCGTCGACCAGTTTACTGTGCCAACAGAAGGCGCAAAAGAGGAAGTGTAGTAATAAATTTTGCGTTGAAAAACAAAAACCAAAATAATTCACGCAGGAGAATCATACAGATATGCCACTGTTTGACTACCGGACCAGCGCCGCTGGTGTTGAGAAGCAGCTGAAATAGTTGCAAATAAATAAGTTGTCAGGTACGGATGGAATCCTAATTCGGTTTAATGCAGAGTACTGACCGTTCTCTCGCGAAGGGGAATACGTAAACGATTGGCACAGATGTGTAGGTAACCCGTAAATAAAAAGTTCAAACACGTCGGGCAGTTACACTCTATGAGTTATCTCGCTATCTGGGTTATATTATACTACCTGTGCCACCATTACCGGGAAGGGATGGGAACAGTCCCTTAAATGATACAAACAATTACAAGAGAATAGTAAGTAATATCAGGATCGATCAAAAAGTTTCAGTTTCAGGGGTTTCCGCAACGTATATGCAACACGACTCCGATTCTAATATGTAAACATCGACATGTAGGGAAGGAATCTGTGTGGCATTTGTGTATTTGCCGGCTGCGGTGGCCGAGCGGTTCTAGGCGCATAAGTCCGGAACCACGCGGCTGCTACGGTCGCAGGTTCGAATCCTGCCTCGAGCATGGATGTGTGTGATGTCTTTACTTAGGTTTAAGTAGTTCTAAGTGTAGGGGACTGATGACTATAGATGTTAAGTCCCATAGTGCTCAGAGCCATTTGAACCATTTGAAAGACGCTACGCGTTTTTCTTGGGGGAGGCCAAGTGAAACTGAGATGTGAAGTACGAATAACGTTCTTGTGCTGCCTTCCGATAGGACCAGAAGTGTAATCTCACGACATGCTCTGAGAAGAGGAGTTTTCGATAAATGGGCACTGGAAGTCTTCAGTTCTGGTGGCCGACCCAGAGTGGCACAGACTGTGAGTCTCTGGGAGCAGGGTCGTATGTGTGCAGACGCTGTTTCCACTTTACGATGGCGGGAGCTAAATTTAGTGAGTGCAGCATCCATATGTGATCAAACCAAGTTTCCCAAGTCTCACACAACTAAATGAAGCGTGGGCTTCACTTAGCTTTATCCGGGTAATTCATCTGGCCAGTTATCATTAACTCATGACAGGACTACAGGTCCATGGTTACTTCACTGTCGAGCAGATGTAATTTCACCTCATGCATGCTTAACTAACATTATGATCAAAGCAATCGCTTTTGTCACATTACTTCAAATTAATTCAAAGTGATATCTTTCGTATCGTCTTGATAGTTTGCCTTGTTTCCCAACCACCAATTCACCAAGCCCATTTCATATCTTTTTTGAAGATGTTTCTCAATATTCTAAAGTGCCTTCCAGATGTAAATTGATCGCAGAATCCTTGCTGCTACTGTGATGTTTATGAGGAATATCAAATAATCTAATGTATCCATGACTTACAATTTTCTTTGAGTTGTTAGAATCACGACGCAAATCCATTTCAAAGTGCAAAAGAACGGACCTGCAAAATTACAGACCAATATCCTTAGCGTCTGTGTACTGTAGAATTCTTGAGCATATTCTAGATTCGAATGTCATAAACTCACAAACCAGCACAGGTTTAGAGAGTATGACATTAGAGAAACTCAACTTCCCCATATCTCGCGTGATATTCTGCGAGCCACGGATGATAGGCAACAAGCAGATCCCGCATTCTTAGATTTCCGGGAAGCTTAAGACACGGTAGAACACTAAAAAAGGTTACAAAAAGTTTGAGCAGACGGAACACTTTCTCAAATATGTGTATCGAATGCTTCTTAAGTAGTAAAACGCAGTATATTATCCTGAACGGCGAGTGTTACCGCAGGCGAAGGTGTCGTCTGAAGGGCGCTAGGTAAATGTGGTTCGAGCGCTCATTTTATCTGTATTTACAATCGGTTTGACGGGTAGAAGAAGTAGAAATCAGCGACTGTTTGCTGATGACGCTGTACAGGGAAAGTGTAATCTTTGAGTGACTGCACAAGGTTCAAATGGTTCAAATTGCCCTGAGCACTATGCGACTTAACTTCTGAGGTCATCAGTCGCCTAGAACTTAGAACTAATTAAACCTAAGTAACCTAAGGACATCACTCACATCCATGCCCGAGGCAGGATTCGAACCTGCGTCCGTAGCGGTCGCTCGGTTCCAGACTGTAGCGCCTAGAACCGCTCGGCCACCCCGGCCGGCGACTACACAAGGGTGCAGGACGAGTTGAGCATAATTTTTATTTGGTGTTGTGAAAGAAAGTTTGCTTCAGGTGTAGGAAAATTTAAGTTAATGAAGGTGAATAAACATGTCACTGCCACAGCGTCACGTAAGACGTACCCTGCACAGAAAAGTAAGCTCACCGGACAAACGAAATAGTGACTCCTAGAGACACGGTTACAAGCACTACTATTTTCCTCCGTAATGGCTACGTTTGTGACCCGTGACTGTGTGGGACAATTATTTATCTGTAATTTCTACTACCATTCACTTTTCTATTTTCTGTTTTATGTTTAATCTAACAATAGAACGCTTTTCGTACATGTTCTGATGATCTTCAGGCGTTTATACACACATATCCACATACATACATACAGTCAAATGTTACTTAAAAATAAACCGTCCTAAACTAGATTAACCTAGAACTCTTTGTCCGTTGTTTGTTACTGTAGTGGCTGGTGTGGCATTTGGCGGAGGGGGGGGGGGACAGTGGATGGCCAGAGATCGATGTCAGTGATGTCTTCTGCTGTTTTTTTTTCTTTCTCCTTGTGGTTGACTATGTATGAGATCATAGCCTGTAAGGGTGCAGATAGTTTCGCATCAGTTGCGTGGTGCGAAAATAGCGTGAAACGCTTTTTATATGACAGTTAATCCCTTACGATTTCATTGCCCTGCAGCTTCACTTGCACCACTGCAAGGATCAGTTCCTGTTTCGTAGAACGCAGTCACCTGCTTACGCATCAAGGGCCGCACCCACTCTTGCACTTCCTCGTCCGACTAAAACCGACGTTCTCGTCAGTCTTCGTTCAGGTCACCGAGGATGTGAAAATCGCACGTTGAACGATCCGGGATCTACGGAGGATGCTGCAGAGTTTCCCAATCAAATCGCTCAAGCGTAACCTTGGTCCGGTTGGCAGTGTGGGGGTGGGCATTATCGTACAACAGGATGACTCCGTCCGACAGCATTCCGACGCAAATGTAAAAGGCAATAGTGGAAAAAGCCCATATTTCGCCCGACCCAAAACAATCCAAAGCTCTTCACGCACGTTCCGGTAAGGTCATGACGACAACCTTCTTGGCTGCAGTGACCCTCTGCTCGTCGAATTCCTCGAGCGTGCAGCCAGAATCAATGCGCTGCACTGTGAAGATACTTTGCACAAACTGCGACGCGCCATAAAATCAAAACAACCAGGGAAACTGTTGCACGGAGTTATCCTTTAGCAGAGAAACGCCCCCCCCCCCCCCCCACACTGCAATCGGACGAAGGCTCCGCTTCAACGATTTCATTGACAAACACTGTAACATCCTCACTGCAGCCCATATATTTCAACGTATGATTTTCACATCACTGATGTCCTGAAGAAAGACATACGTGAACGTCAGTTTCAGTCGGACAAGAAACTGCAAAAGCGAGTGCAGCTATGGATCCGTCAGCGATAGATCACGAACAGGTATTCGTCGTCTCGTCTTCCAGTTGGACAAATGTCTTAACGTGTTCGGTGACTGCTTTTAAACGGAACAATTCCTTGTTCCCGTTGTGGCGTGTGGTCGGTTTCCATGTGACTGTCCCTCATACACAAAAATGGATGGCCCACTGAAAGACTCTTCAGGAAACGATTGAAGAAGTTCATATTACGGTTCCTAATCGCAATGGTCACACATGTGCCGAAACAGCATATGGGAAAAAGTGGTCACAGAACAGCAAATTAACTGAAACATCTCACCTTTAGGAACAGCATGAACGAATTTCATGATATATGACTTGGGGACAATCCCTGATGATCTTTGTAAGATGAGTTTTCAAGGTACATTTAATGAGCTATGAAAGTTCCTGTGCAGAGATTCCCGCAGACAGAAATTTTGTAGGATGTGATGTAAAGTGCCTTCGCGTCAGTGAATATGTTGGAATCCTGCTCATTCACTCTTCCCTAGCTATATGGTGATGAGACCATTATTAATCAAACTGTCGGTTCTGTGAATTAATTGAGAGAGTGGAAAGGGAAGCAAAGAGAACGCTGGCATTTGTCCGCTACATGTGTAATTACCCTTCTTTTGTTCTCTTGCGCAATTTGCTCTTTTCGTCTGTGTAGCTCTGTTGGGGCGCGCTTCCATCTGAAATAAAAGGAATGACTATGAATACTTGGAACTTGAAACAATGGGTAGTGTGGGCGGAAAGGAGAATTTTCGTGCGAAGACTCTTTCATACACGTATCATTTGATTGGAACATCTAGAAGATGTATTTTTACTGTGTCAGTTTTTTGATTATAAAATTTTGAACCTTGCGTAGTTCTGCAAGTGGTTATGAACCAGTTCTTGGATGCAATAAAAATATAATTTGAATGTGAATCATTTTAGGTCAATGACGACAGTAAATTATGTAGGGATTCTACAAAACTGATATCCATTTTATTCTGTTGACTTGTATGATGAAACAGGGAGTTATGTTAAAATACATCTATCATGAAAAAGTGTGCCACATTTAAAAATTGACATGGAATCTCCACACCTAAACCAACCAAGTTCGGACGATTCCCAGATCATATAGTAACTATATATTGTAATATGTCGCCTTTTGTCTCTTCCAGATTGTTATTAGCCTCTGCCTTTATTTTCCGTACTGTCCTAAAACTCTCCAAACAATTGTGTGTTGGTGGAGAGACGAGGTGATTTTCCTACTACGAGCTATAATCTGATCTAGCATTCTGCCAAGCGTTATCGGCTCATGTGCGGGTCTTCTTTGATTAATGAGAAGTTGTCGGTTCAGTTATCTCGGTCAGTAAAAAAATCCTACAATGTTTACTGTAAGGCAAGAATGCCACCAAGAGACTCACCTGGGTCAGATAAATGGGATGTAAGGTCATGTGGACAGAAGAAAAGCGAAAGCACATTGACTTTTCATATAACGGCAGGTTTATTTTGAAAGTACAGTGTATAAAGAGACAAGCATGGTAAGAACATTAATGTGTTCTTCTTGTCACGGAAAACCCTAGTCTTGCATTTTCACATAATTCTCTTCAACGCATATCACAAAAAAAGAAAAAAAAATGCTCCAGTTCTACTCTTCTTGGGAATTTATTTGCTTGTCAACAGTTTTCTGTTTCCACTTGCTTTCGATGGTTACAAGCAGGATGCAAAATGGCAGAAGTAAAATATTTTTCATTACATCACATAAAGGAACATAAGCTTCAAGGAAAATTATTCTAATTTCTTTACCAGTAACTTATCATGGACTAAAGAACTTCAAAAATTAAGAAGCCTATGAATCAAATCAATTAGTACAAAGTACTGGATGTTTGCAGCGGCTTGCAGTATTATTGGCAGTATTTGACGATGAACATAAAATAGGTAATATAGGCAAATGGTACCATCTGCTAAGGTTTCAGAACCAGTGAAAAACAAACTATGGTTGCCATTCGGTAAATGGACAATGAATACGGAATGGTAAGTTATCCTGTTTTTTTTTTTTTTTTTAAATATATAGGTATCTTCTCTGAGAAGTCATTATAAATTACGGTAAGATAACTATGATTACAGTTGAATTAGAAAGCTATTTAAATTTAACTACAAATTACATGTTGTTGAAGGGGTAAATTATGGATATACAAATGAAGCCAACACTATTAATTTACAGAGAAAGAGCGAATCTCTTCCAAGCTTTATAGCATCAGCTTTTGCGCCAAACAGTCAATTGCCCCCTGGTAGAACAAGTGAGATCCGTTTCCTGGCAGCCGTTTTGTATTGTATTGTAGTTTTTTTTTGATATAAAGAGATCGAGGTCGGATCTTCGGTTGGAAATTTTTTATGAACCTACTTGTTTACGAGAGTGTTTGAGGAAATTCAGCGAATGAAATTGGGTGAATATTTAGCGGTACGGAAACAGAGATACCACAGTTCTTGAATACTACGAAGACGCAGCCTGTGAAACAATTAGCACTTACCAACTTGTGTTCGTAGTAGGTAAGTTATTCTAAGTAACTCTCGACCCTTGACTTTTCGTGCGCCATTTGGTAGTGCTGTAAACACTGAATTTGTTTTACTAACAACCAATAACAAACGTTTCCTGTAAAAATTCCTCGGAGTGTGCCCGCCCGGCTAGCCGCACGATGTAATCCGTTGCTTCCCGAGCGAGAAGGCGTGTCGATCCCTGGCACGAATCCGCCCGGCGGGATAGTGTCAAGGTCCGGTGTATTGACCAACCTGTGGATGGCTTTCAATGCGGTTTTCCATCTCCTCCGACGAACGCGGGTTAGTACCCCTGATTCCGCCTCAGTTACACTACGTCGTCGACTGCTGCGAAAACACTGTCTCTACGTACGCGTACACCATAATTACTCTATCACGCAAATATTGCGGTTACACTCGTCTGGAATGAAACATTCCCCGGGGGGGGGGGGTCCACCGGGAGTCGAACCGCACAATAATCCTGGGTTTTGTGTGCGACGGCGGTGGGCTGAGTGGACTGTTGTAACCTGTTGTGGGGTTGTGAACCACTGAGGGCTACAGCGGGGACGGAACCGTCATTTCTAGATCCCTAGTTCAATACATACATACGCATATACATACTCAGATTGTTGTAATTAACTTTATTATTACTAGTAACCTTGGTGTCAAGAAGTCGGACACAACAGTAGTGGCGATAATATTCTGTAGCATTTATTAATAACTGTCAATTTACACTTCATGCAACGTTGTCTCATTTTATATAAAACGGTGGTTATGATCATACACTACATACCTGAAGTAATTTAGAAAATTTTATTGTTGGACAAAAATGCAACAAAACTGCTTTTTTACATTTTCGTCACAGCTTTTGAGCTTTACTGCAAACATTGCACGGGTTGCAACCAGCCATAGGCGGTGGCTGACGTCGGAGACAATGATGTCTGTCGCTTTGAATCGGAAGAGTTTCTCTCTGGTTCCGAGCAGCTATCAAAAGTGTTAATGGCTGCCAGTCTTGTTTGCGAGCTGAAGTCAGAGCTCACCATTGGCAGCATAGCCCATAGGACCAGCTGCGGTACAGAGACGAGTGGAGAGTCTGAATCAGATGCTTGACGGTTGTGCGACAGTGTGGGCTGCTGATTCCTCGACTTGTGCTATAGGGTGACGGGATTTCGGGTTCTACTATATAGGTCATGAGTCCATTACACGCGGTTTCTTAGGTTAGCGGGGACTCGGTGAAATTCAGAAAGGCCTTCAGTCTCAAAGGGTGCAGGCGGAACACAGGAAGAACGTAGATCTAGGAAATATCGATATAACAGTCTTAAATTGTCGTAGCTTTGTTGGGAAAGTACCAGAGCTCCGACCACCAATAAAAAACAGTGATACTCAAATAGTTATAGGCACTGAATGCTGACTAAAGTCAGAGATAAGTTCAGGCGAAATTTTTACGAAGGACCTAACGGTGTTCTCAAAGTATAGGCTAAACACTGTTGGCGGTTACGTGCTTGTTGCTGTTAGAAGCAGTTCATCTTGTAGTGAAATTGAAGTAGATAGTTCCCGTGCGTTATTATGGTAGTAGTTATTCTTCGCAAATGGAATAAAAATAATAATTTCATCATTTTATCGACGTCACAACTCAGATGATGCTGTTACTGAAAGGCTCAAAACCATACTCGGCTCATACATTTATCGTTGGTGTGACTTCAGTTTATCCTCGACATGTTGGCGAATAATCATGTTTAAATGCTGGGGTACGAATAAAACACCATCCTCAATTGTCTTAAAAGCATTCTCTGTAAATTATTTCTAGCAGTTAGTTGATGAGCCCGTTCTAACGGTAAAAGGTTGTGAAAACACACTTATACTCTTAGCAGTAAATAATCCTGGGCTAATAACGATCATCAGAGCGGGGAAAGGGATTAGTGAACACAGTGGCTTCGTAGCGAGAGTGAATACCGTAACTCCGAAATCCTGCAAAAATAAACGAAAAATGTACTTATTAAAAAAATTAGATAAAAATTCACTTGACGCCTTCCTCAGAGACAGTCTCCACTCTTTCCACATCAAGACCAGATATGGCTTGAATACAGAGAAATAGAATTGACAGCAATTGAGAGATTTATACCGAGTACATTAACAACGAAGATGCCCTCCCTTGGTACACAAAACGGGTCAGAACATTGTTGCAGAAACAAGAAAAAGAGCATACCAAATTTAAACGAACCGAAAATCCCCAGATTGGCGATGTATTACAGAAGCTTGAAATTTAGCGCGGACTTCAGTGCGAGATGCTTATAACAGTTTCCACAGCGAAAATTTGTATCGAAACTTGGCAGACAATGCAAAGAGATGCTGCTCGTACGTGAAGTACAATAGCCGCAAGACACAATCACTGCCTTCAATGCGCGATAGTGATGAAAATACCATCGACGACAGTGCTGCTAAAGCAGTTACTAAACACGGCCTTCCGAAAGCCCTTCACCAAAAAATACGAAATATATATTCCAGACTTCGAACTAAGAACAGCAAACAATGTCAGTATAACTTAAAAGTAGATAACCTCGCAGTAGTGAAGCAACTTAATTCAGTAAATGAAAGCAAGTCTTATGGTCCAGGCTGCATACCAATTAGCTTCCTTTCAGAGAATTCTGATGCAATAACAATGATATACAATCGCTCGTTCAACGAAAGATCCGTACCCAGTGTCTGGAAATCTGCAAAAGTCACACTAATGTTTAAGAATGGCAGTAGGATTAATACAATAAATTACAGGTCTATACCAATTTAGTATTGGAGGGCAGCGTGGAGGGTAAAAATCGTAGACGAAGACCAAGAGATGAATACACTAAGCGGATTCAGAAGGATGTAGGTTGCAGTAGGTACTGGGAGATGAAGAAGCTTGCACAGGATAGAGTAACATGGAGAGCTGCATCAAACCAGTCTCAGGACTGAAGACCACAACAACAACAACATACCATTAACGTCGATATGCGCAGGATTTTGGAACGTACGTTGTGTTCCAACATTATGAATCACTCCGAATGTGTGTGTGTGTGTGTGTGTGTTTGTGTGTGTGTGTATGTCGGTGAATACCTAAGGACCAAACTGCTGAGGTCATCGGTCACTAGACTTACACACTATTTAAACTAACTTATGCTAACAACAACACACACACCCATGCCAGGGGGAGGACTCGAAACTCCTTCGGAAGGGGCCGTGCAATCAGTGACAAGGCGCCTAAAACCGCGCGGAGCAACTCCGCGCGGCTACCCCGAATGGACCATTCTATTTACGCACATTCAATATGGATTTAGAAAACATCGTTCTTATGAAACACAGTTGTCTGTTTACTTACAGGAAGTGTTGACTGCTACTGACATGGTATATCAAATTGATTCCGCATTTCTAGATTCTCAAAAGTCTTCTGAAACAGTACCTTACCAGCGGTTTGTTATCAAATTGCGCGCTTGTGAAAATCGTCTCAGTTATACGACTGTTTTCGTAGTTTACTGTCAGAAATATCACAGTTTCTAGTCACTGATGAAAAGTCATCGAGTAAAACAGAAGTGATTTCTGGCGGTCCTCGAGGTAGTGCTATAGGCCCGCTGCTGTTCATTATCTATGTAAATGACTCAGTAGACAATCTGAGCAGCGGTCTTAGGTTGTTTGCAGGAGACACTGTCGCTTATCGTCTAGTAAATTCATCAGAAGATCCAAACAAATTGCAAAATATTTGGAAAAGATATCTGTATAGCGCGAAAGTTGGAAGTTGGCCCTAAAGAATGAACACTGTGAGGTTATCCACATGAGTGCTAATAGGAATCCGTTAAACTTCGGTTACACGATAAACCAGTCAAATCTAAAGGCCGTATATTAAACTAAATAGCTACGAATTACGATTACGAACGACTTGAATTGTAAAGAACACATAGAAAAGGTTGTGGGGAAGGCGAAACAAGGACTGCGATGTATTGACAGAATACTTGGAAGTTGCAACAGATCTACTAAAGAGACGGGCTACACTACGCTTGTTCGTCCTCTTTTGGAGTACGGTTGCGGGGTATGGGATCTTTACCAGATAGGATTAACGGAATACATCGACAAAGTTCAAAGAAGAGCAGCACGTTTTGTATTATCGAGAAATAGGGGGCAGAGTGTCACTGGCATGGTTCAGGAGTTGGTGTGGACATCATTATAACAAAGGCGTTTCTCGTTGCGGCAGGATCTTCTCACGGAATTTCAATCACCAACTTTCTCCTCCGAATGCAAAAATATTTTGTTGCTACCAACCTACACAGGCAAAACCGACCAATTAATAAAAAAATGGAAATAAGAACTCTTATGGAAAGACGTATACGTTCGTTTTTTCCGCGCAGTTCGAGAGGGGAATAAGAGAACAATGTTGAAGGTGTTTCGTTGAACTCTCTGCCAGGCACTTCAGTGTGATTTGAAGAGAATCCATGTCGATTTACATGTAGATCTAGTCTGTTAGGCTGACGTATTTAAGCATACGGTGTCAAACACAGTAAATTTAAAAGGTAAGAGTTTAAATCGTCGTTGCAACAGCTGAATTGCATAAGGAAAGAAGATAATTGGATAGTCAATTCCTCGGACTCGATGCGAATTCGAAAGCTGTGTCATCTTAACTGACTGATGATGTAGTTTTAATCAGCACTTAAGAGCACGGGTGGAGTGCTTTTGCGTATACCTCGCGTCTGCATGATACGAGGGTGAGTCAAATGAAAACCTTAAATATTTTTTAAATATTATTTATTCTGCAGAAGTGGTACAAGGCTGTGTTACTTTTCAACATAATCTACCCCACGCTCAATGCAAGTCCTCCAGCGCTTACAAAGTGCATAAATTCCTTTACAAAAAAATTCTTTGGTAGTCCGCGCAAACAGTCATGTACCGTGTGGCGTACCTCTTCATCAGGACGGAACCTCTTTCCTCCCACTGCGTCTTTGAGTGGTCCAAACATATGGATATCACTTCAGGAAAGGTCTGGTGAGTATGGTGGATGAGGAAGACACTCTAAATTCAGGTCTGTGATTGTTGCAACTGTTGGCGGGCAGTGTGAGGCCTTGCATTGTCATGTTGCAAAAGGACACCTGCTGACAGCAATCCACGTTGTTTTGATTTGACTGCAGGCCACAGATGATTTTTTAGGAGATCTGTGTATGATGCACTGGTGACAGTGGTCCCTCTGGGCATGTAATGCTGCAAAATGACACCTTTTTTGTCCCAAAAGAGAATCAGCATAACCTTCCCTGCTGATGATTCTGTTCGAAACTTCTTTGGTTTTGGTGATGAGGAATGGCGCCATTCCTTACTCGCTCTCTTAGTTTCCGGTTGGTGGAAGTGAACCCAGGTTTCGTCCCCAGTAACGATTCTTGCAAGGAAGCAATCACCTTCTCGTTCAAAGCACCGAAGAAGTTCTTCACAAGCATCAACACGTCGTTCTCTCATTTCAGGAGTCAGCTGCCGTGGCACTCATCTTGCAGACACTTTGTGAAACTGGAGCACATCGTGCACAATGTGGTGTGCTGACCCATGACTAATCTGTAAACATGCTGCAATGTCACTCAGTGTCACTCGGCGGTTTTCCTTCACTATGGCTTCAACTGCTGCAATGTTCTGTGGAGTCACAACTCGTTGTGCCTGACCTGGACGAGGAGCATTTTCCACTGAAGTCACACCATTTGCGAACTTGCTACTCCAGTCGTAGACCTGCTGCTGTGACAAACATGCATCACCGTACTGAACCTTCATTCGTCGATGAATTTCAATAGTTTTCACACCTAATAATACAACGCTGTTCCTCCCTGGTGTAAGTCGCAAGCGGGGCGGCCATCTTTATACTGATACTGCGGCGGTATGTGTGCATCTACACTATGCTGCCACCTGCAGGCTATTCTGCACGCTGTCTGTAGCACGCTTACCAACTCACAGGATAACGGCGTGAAATTTCGATTTGTTATTACAAATTTAAGGTTTTCATTTGACTCACCCTCGTATGTTCGATGACATAGAGAGTTCGCGCACTGGTATGACACTGGACGCTCATTCAGAAATACAATGATACAGTACCTCTCTGGCCATCCGAATTTCAGTCGAATGACCATAATCAGGATCTTAGAATGAAATGGAGGAGGGGCTTCTCTGCAGAATTGGCGAAGAAAGGCACACAAGGAAAACACTGACAAGAATGGGACAAAATGTCTGGTCGTGTGTTAAGACATCGCGCAGTAACTTCCATGATACTAGAGAGAGCAGATACTGGAGAGAAAGAGACTGAAATAAATCTAACAAATAATTCAGGACGTAGTGCTACTCTGATATGAAGAGACTGGCGCAGGAGAGGTTCAGATGGTTCAAATGGCTCTGAGCACTATGGGACTTAACACCTTAGGTCATCAGTCCCCTAGAACTTAGAACCACTTAAACCTAACTAACCTAAGGACATCACACATATCCATGCCCGAGGTAGGATTCGAACCTGCGACCGTAGCAGTCCCGCGGTTCCGAACTGCAGCGCCTAGAACCGCACGGCCACCGCGGCCGGCGCGCGCGAGAGGGATTCGTGGCCTGTTGCATGAAAGTCTGTGAATGAAACGTTTGATTCCTGTAGAAAATGCCAGGAAACGCTAAAAGAACACATTTCTGTGAACTCATCTTGATTATGGATTAATACTGACTTCGTTGTTGTCTAGAGCGCTCTACCCGCGAGCCAGTACGCAAAGGAGAGATGGACTTTTTTTTTTTTTTTCTTGTTCGTAGTATAAGACAATGTATCTCGAGAGTTGAGAGAAAACGCTGGACTCGAGAACTCTTCGGTTCTCGTATTTTCCGCAGCTGTCTGCCTTCAACTCTTCTCGAAACCTAATGAAAATATGCCATGCAGAGAGTGCACTCTCGTTTCGACAGCTATTGCTAAATATGCACTAGCAATGCGGTAATCGTTCCTGTGAGTAAATTTCTGACTGCTGTGTACGTCACTGATGCCGCACATGACTTCTGTTAAGCACTGCTTTCACGGTGGAATGTAGTAATACTTTTCCAGTTCACAGAGCTGTCCATCTATTACGGTTTCAGGGCCCAGATTCGGCAATGGATATCGGTTGGGTAAAGCCTCACGGTGCAGAGCGGCGAATATTTCAGCGAAGATAGCCGGCGTTTGCGGCTGGGGGGCGGGGAGATAGCCTGGGCTCGCGCCCGCCCCACGCTCACGGGACAGCCCCGCACCGCTGCCGCTGCGGCTGCGGCCCGCACACGGAGTCCACCCGCACACGTCAGGCAGGCACTGCGCGCCGGGCCCGGCCATGAATAAAAGATGGCGCACCGCAGCCCACCTGCCGCTCCGGACTCAATTAGTGGGCCACAGCGCTCTGCAGCCTCCGCCAAATCTGCCCGTTTTCCGTGCAACAGCATCTCCTACATTCCCTGCGAGACATCTCTCCTCCTCTGAATTGCTTTGTCCAGCGTCTGAAATTCTCTATTGGTAATAATACCGGAATTTATTTTCGCGCGATTTGGAGACTGCTACTGCAGCCTCTATCAATGACGATATTGTTTCGTAACACACAGGAGCTGCATTAAAAGTATTCGCTCAGAATGCAGCAAGGCATCTTCTACTCTTCTCTACATATATAAATTCAAGTACGCTGCTCACTTCTTTCTGTACATATCTGATGCAGAGATTTTGATACGGTTTTTGCTAACAGTTAGATAGATTTATGACGATGGCTTGTGTAAATGATTTGCAAATATTGCTAAGAAATTGGCTAAATGATAATGAATTTGTTAACCGCCACTGTGGAAAAGGTGACTGATACGTGTTACACACCGGACACAATAGGAAGGACCACGCCCCTTTGCCTTGAAAGATTGTAACTCTAATTTGCTTTGCTGAATAGCGTAAGATTGTGACTTGAATTTGGTATGCTGAAATCGGGTGCTAATTAGACCATGAAAGCGGGTTACAAGCCGTTGAGCTGTCTGGGGAGAGGTTAACCGTGCGTTTACTGGGCCACTGTTTCACGACTGGGTAACTAGTCTAGGTTTACCACATTACCAATCAGACTATCATTGATTATAATCTTTTTACAGTCATACAACAACCGGTAATATATCTATATAAAAGGAGAATTTAAATAAAAAGAAAGAAATCAGTTTATATTTGCAAATTTATTTTACAGATTGTTCATTGAAATTTCAGCATATTATACGTGAGTTATACTTGAGCTGGTGCCTTATTTACGATTGTGAAACTGTGAAATTGGAATATTACGGAACACATAAAATATGGAGTCAAGATTGGGAGACTGGATACAACACTGCATTCATAAAACAACACACAAAGAACATTGAAACGCATGCAAGAGAAAGTTAATCACTACAAACAGATTCAAATTTTTAGTTAAGGAATTTACTTTCGTAGCACAATCCTGTCCGTCTTGTAATTACCCTTCACGTGGTCAACTTGGTTTACAGAAAGCGTATAACTCCGCAATAATTTAGATAATAAAAATAAATTAGATCAAAAAGCAAATTACAAAACAAAAACCTCGAACTGGTTACTAACGTCTTACTATTAACCTGATGGGTCAAACAGTTATATAAGCACGTGGTACTGGTCTCACAAAGTACACGCCACGTGGGTTGAACATAGAGAAAAGTTGGTATATTCAAAATCTTTTCAAGACGATACGTTATAATCACACAAGCATTTGCATTTAAGATTGATCTTACTTAGAGTTACTGACCAACACGTGGTTCCACTTTACTCACAAAGTAGTAACAAAGCAACTACCGCAAATTAATCTGAACTGGACACGAGAATCACACTCCGCTGCAATTAAAGATAACCTTAGCTATTTTAAAGCTAACCCGAAATAAAATGATTAAATTCTCAGTTAAGCTGAACTTAACAAATCCATTGTCCTATGGACTTAACAGACACGCGCTTAGCCGGAGATCTTACCACTTCAGACGCTCGCTACCGCCAGACTGCTACTGCTGGACTGCCCTGCGCTACCACTGGACTCCAACTGCCGACTACTACTGAACTACTCAGCGTGCTCCCGAGAGTCGCTCACAAAGACCAACGGAAGGCGCCAGAGGGGCAGCTTCCTATACCAACATGACAGGGGACGGACCGGACCATACTAAGAATGGAAACCTCTCTGCTTTTAGGAACCGTAGCTACCTGTTTCAACGTTGGTCCTACTGTTCTCTAGCAGACAGCCTTGTCTGCTACCCTCAAGCATGCAGCTACAAACACATTTGATCATTCATCCTCTCACACAGAAGGGAAGGGGGATGACAGTATCTTATCATACACAGTATATAAAAGAAAGCGGATGTAGGTTCCGTATGAGACTGTGTGACATGAATTACATATAAGAATTACATATAAACTGTGCTTTAAAGTGTAGTGGTGTGAGAGATCGTTCTTGTTTACGTGTAAAAGTAACACGTTCCACTACTCAGTCTCCTCCCAGATAGTCAGAAACGCCACAGTAAATTTAGAAGAGGAATTTATTCCTTAAAAGACAACAAATTTGAGAAATTAAACATGAAAGGAATCCAACAGAGACCTTTCATAACCCCAACGCTCCGGGAAAAGACTGTGCAGGGAATTTTCTGGCCATGCTAGGACATTCCCAAGCAGGCTTCTCACACCCTACTTAAACCAAAAGTGTAAAGAAAAAGGCAAAAGGTCACCAGCTACT
Organism: Schistocerca nitens; assembly: GCF_023898315.1. NCBI lineage: Eukaryota > Metazoa > Arthropoda > Insecta > Orthoptera > Acrididae > Schistocerca > Schistocerca nitens. The sequence goes on along the minus strand of NC_064621.1, from coordinate 577,564,399 downwards.
TGCTAAAACACAATAATTTCAAACATCTTTACAATCTACCAATTTTAAAGAAAAAAATAAAAACACACAATCTGTGACACCTATTTAAAAGATCATGTAGACCTAAATCGGTCAGCAAGTAAAAACAATGGTTCCTGTGTCATTAATATGAAAACAATTTCTGGTTGTTACCCTTATGGAGTTCACCAGTATTTGCTCATTGCAAGAGCCAACTGATCACAGGCAAATTTATGACTGTTTATTAACAGGCAAAATTTATGAAAATAGCAAAGGTGCCACAGCAATTAAAAAAAGAACATCAAATAACATCAGTATCATAAAGTAGAATATTACAATGCACAATTCGCAGAAGCAAAAAATCGACAAAAAAAACATGTTTTACTAAGTGGTTATCGCAAAAAAATTCTATATCTTATAAAACTAGTAATCTGTAGAATTAACCTAACTATGTGGCACTAATTTAATCACTCTACAATATTTCAGTTAGTTAGCAAACAATGAGCACTGTGTCATTATACTGAAAGTACAATAATTGTGTGATTGTTACCCTTAAGGGGTTCCTCACAATAAATATGCCCCATGCAAAGGCTAATCGATCACAGTCCAATGAGAATGAATAGCAATCTAACTGATAAAGGAAGCAGTGCCACAGCAATGAATTTACCAAACAAAATAACACAAATCTAATAGCTAACACAAGAACAAACATTGATCAATAAAACAGTACAACAGTCAACATCTAAAACAAAACACCAATAAATAAAACACCTGCAAAATGCAAGAGTCAAAGTTTCAAAACAAAACAAAAATATAGAACACCTGCAAAATACAAGAGTCAGAGTTTAATAAACATCAATAAATCGAGTCCCTGCAAAACACACGAGTCAAAGTTTCTGTGACAGAAACACACGTATATGCATTGAACTAAGAACCGTATAATCACTGCTCACTGATACACTCACTAGTTCCACTGTTCCGTGGCACAATATAAGGGGAGGGGGAGGGGGTTCGTCGCCGCAGCTGTCAGTAGGGATTTTTTTGTCCATCTGTTGCGTGCGATCCCGCCGTCTCTGCCCTCTCATGAAGTTTCTCTTGTGTCACGTACATCTCGATTTTGTTCCATGTTTGTATTGTCAAATTCGTGCAGTATCCTCGATTGACATGCCAGGTTGATATTCCTGGGCAAGGATGACACTTCAATGGCTCTTCTTCGTGTCACCCTTAGCGACCAGAGAACATCTAACCATGAATTACTGTCGCTTGACAGTAGGCATCCGTCAGGAAATGTCGATAGGCGTCGTTGACGTCTGCAAGTTTCTTTGGACAGTACCTGTAAAAAGGCTCCACGCCCTTTGTGTTGTTACACCGCAGCCGTCTCGTCACGGTCGCGTGCGTGAGGTGCGTTGCCAGGAGATGGATTTCCGCGCGGTGGACCGCTCGCCCATCTCAGGTCATTCCCTTCAGCTAGGGTCGCGCGGGGCGGCCGCCCATTAGCTGCAGGTATAAGGAAAGTGTTTGCGGCGTCCCATCCTTCTTTTGTTGTCGGCCGCACTCCCAAAGTGGCCTGGCTGACAGCGTGTCCCGCTGGGAAACCCGCCAGTTTACAACTAGTCTGGCTGCTCCCGCTGTCTCTTAAGAGTTTTGCCGGTTCGCTTTCACGTTCTCAACTGCATTCACAGAAATTTTTCATCATCCTTATGTGATTACACAATGTCATACATAATATCACTTAGTATTGTCTTTCACAATTTTTAAGAACAAAGTTAGCTGAATCGACAATATAAAATTAAAAGTTAAATGACTTGACAATATAAAAAATAAAAGTGAAATGACTTTACAATGTAAAAAAATAAAAATTAAATGAACTGACAATATAATATTTAAATTCACATCACTAATGTGGTTCACTTGTGTTTTAATAAATCAAATGCCACTTATTAATTCACTAAAATGAATAGGGTTATGCCTTGCGCAAGTATAGGTTAGGAGAGCATGGGGTTCACATGTTATTTACACACACACATGCACACCTGTTGTCTATTCTACAAACTAACTACCCATAAACATGCATTACTCAAAATTCTACTTCTATCCACTACTAATTAATCCCACAACCCACTTCAATGCTACTTCAACAAAGTGTTTACACCACTACAGAAATGTTCTAATTCGCCCTCTTCTTGACGCTCGCGGCATACGTCTTGTCACATGATAAATGGAGAAACCTTCCTTAAACATACACAGTAAAAAGAACAATGGTTATTTACACACAAAAACATTTATACCAGTTCGCACACCTGAAAAGAGACTCGCAATTATACATTTATCATACTCATATATTCACACATAACACAGTAAGAAAATTTCATCTAAAATTACGTTATTACAAGAATTAATCACACAGATGGCTCTGAGAAGGTTAAATTATTTGCATTATACAGGTTATATTACATTTTCTTACCCATTTTGCTTCGATTTCGTTCCTTCTTTACGTTACCTTTCGCTTTCAAATCAGTTATTTCGCCTGTGGTGGTTATTCTGGATTCATTTCCCATGAATGGCAAAATTGTGGTCACCTCTATTCTGTAAAAACAGTTTCATCTTTACATATTTGAACTTACAACAGACACAAAAGACCCGAATCCTCCTGTGGTTTAAATGACAAATGTTTTGCTTCATCCTTATTACCTTAAACCAAGCTTTCCTTCGTTCCCATAATCAAAATTATTTAATCATCCTCTACCTTCAAGAGGGAAATTTCCTCAGTACAAATCCTGTAGGCTGCAGTGCATCCCGCACCAGCGAAAACAGTAGGCTGTAATGCTCACAGCATCAGCAAAACACATAAACGTCGCTTTTCTAGGACAAGTATTAACGCAGAATAATTTTTTAGGCTTTGGCTCAACATCAATCAAGACTACAAAAAGGATCCATGTTTCCGTTCCATTCTCCATATGCTGAAAAACTGCTCGTATTTGACTACCACAATAATATTTCAGAGCCACGTAAATTACACAAACCACAATTCTTCTTTCACCTAGAAGGGAATCAATCTACTTACGAAATCCACAGACAGCACTTTACGTACTCAGCTATAAAGAACAAAAAAGACATATATCATCAATATTAACATATCATCGCATATTGGGAAGCCAATGGTTAAACAATCGTATTATCGCATCCTGTTTTCACGATTCCAGATTTACTCATTCCTTTCTCGGAGTTCTCCTATCTTAAAATATTCATACAGCACGCATACTATAGTAAGAGATCCTCATTTACACTGACAGATATAGAATAGTAATAGATAGATAGTAGCACTGAAAACAGAAAATCGGAAACACGGCTACTAACAGCTGGGGACCTGGGTTTGCCAGACCCATAATATCCACAGATCGGATATTCCCCTGAGTTTTTTGCAATTTCAGCAACGATCTTGCTTCTCTCAGGAGCAACTCTTTTCAATTGACACAAAAAAAAGCATTTCACTTGTTCACAAGGAAACCTTTTATCTTTACGTTTGAATCAAACTAAATCCTAATTGCACAAGGAAAGAAAACAAATTAACAACATCACTTCAATCAATCACATAAAAATATCTTTATCATTATTTTTACTAACATATTATTCAAAATTCATACGCCACAAATTTAAACTAATCAATTCATTCTCCTCTCTATAAATCCTATGTACTCATTTGCCATGTCGCTCATTTGTTCCGATTGGCGCCTTCTGGGCTGATCATTTGTCATTGCCGGTTTCGTTCATTCCCATTTGTTGGATTATGTCTGGGGTTGGCCGGCCGAATTGCGACATCATGTGGGGCTCCGCCTACAATTCTACTCCCACCGTGTTCATCGTAGTAACGATGCTGGTTGCCGTACCTGTTGCGTTCACGATCTTGTCCCCATCCTCTATCATTTCTGTTGCTCCATCTGTGTTCGCGACTGTTACCCCAGTTTCTATACGGCCTGTCTCGATTATTGTTTCGTTCGCGTCGCGACGACCAGTCACGCCGTTGATTAGTAATACGGCCACGACTGCGATCGCGCTGCTGAGCCCCGTAATAACTTTGTGCCTGATTAGGCGGGCATTCTGGTGTATTGTATTCCAACTCTTGGAGAAGCGTTTTAAACGTTTCCACGTCCTCTTTGCATCGTCCCGCAAGAATGACGTGCCGCAAGTGCATCGGCAATTTGGTGATGCATATCCTAATTAGTTCCGCAGGTCCGTATGGGTCGTATAAAAATTGATTTGCCTGCAGCATGTGGTCGAATAGGCGTGCAGGGCTGCCGAAACCAGACTGGTTCAAATTTGGCAGCATAATTATGCCATGTTTGACCCTATCTTGTGCCGCTTCCGACCAATAGGCGGAGAGAAAGGCTTGTCGAAACTCCCGAGTGGAGTTGCAGAGACGCGCTGCCGACCTCATACGACTCGCCGGTTCGCCTTCCAAATAGCCACACATATACTCTATTTTATGTGAACTTGCCCAGTCGGGAGGAAGACAGAACTCAAATTGCTCGAGCCATGCTCGTGGATGTATGCCTTTTTGAGAATTTCGGAATATCTCAAATTTTCTTACCGTAAGGAAATGTTTGAAATCAAATCCCCGCATTTCCTCCTGGCGAGGCCCTTGAATGTTTCTATTTGTCTCATGTCTGCCCCTTAAATTACATTCTTCCCTGTCGTCACAATCTCCCTCGTGGCCGGAGTCCCTCTCTGCACTGTTCGTACGGCTATTTTTATTGCTATTGGCGAGTTCGGAATCACACGCCATGCGGTTTTCCAGATGCGCCACGCGTTCTTGTAAATCGCCTGTTACAGCTTTGTGCTGTCTGTTTACTTCAAACTGTCCCTTCTGGAATTTAAGAAGCGAACGCACTTCTTCGGTCTCTGCGGCCGCTACCTGTGTGATATTGTTCTCGCTTTCCGTCAGCTTCATCGTGCCTACAATGTCCGCTAATGCCGCGATCTTCTCATCTATTTGTCTCTTGTCCTCCGCCCCAGTCTGCTTCAATTGTTCGACCTGCTGTTCCAACGCGTGGATCGCTAAACTGTTGTCCGCTATTGTGTTGCTAACGGCCGTGGGACAATGCGTTTCAGCATCTTGGACCCTCGAGAGTACCTGCTGACGATCTCTTTGGCATTGTTCTCTCAGCTCTTGGAAATTCCTAAGGAGCCGTTCTTCGCTTTCTTTAGATTCGGCCTCGCCACACCGCTTGCTCTGTTCTAGGGCTTGCAGACGGTCGTCGATTTGTTCAAATGTACGGCCTAATTCTTTCATAATGTCACTTTTTATTTCACTTGCCAGATTGTTTATTCTTTGTGAGATATCATCGGACACTCTCTGCATCGACTTGTCAACTTTATTTGTCTGCTGGATTAATTTTTTGTCTATTTGTTCGCCTAGCTCGCGGATCGATTTTTCGGATTCTTTTTGTTCTCGGAACAATTTTTCTGATAATTCTTTTTGTTCTCGGAACGATTCTTTATTTTGTTGTAATAAGGCTTTCACGAGTTCTGCCAAATCAATTTGGTTAGTTGGAGGCACATTAATTTGTGGCTCTGATGTGAGGCCGTTCGTGCTGTTTTGCATTTCGTCTGAAGTATTCCCCCTTGCATTTTCGGAACCGCCCGACGCGTTAATATTGGAAATCAAATTATCCCCTTGGTCCATGTTGCTTAAGTTGTCGGACCGCTTACTTTTAGCTTGGTTACGTGTCAGCATTAGTGCAATTCACACCCAGTACGCAACACACTAATCACAATAAATGTGTCCCCCAAAAATTACGACAGTCACACGAAAGATACCCAACCTAGTATGCACTTTTTCATACGCAAAACAAATTTTTATCTTTGTTCGAAACAGTGGAATTTACAAGCGAGAGAAAAAAAACACACACACACATATAAAACACACAAATATAGGAAACAAAACAAGACAAACAACGCAACGCCGATCAACAACGCCGTTAATCTTTTGAACGTCTGCTCGGAAACAACGCAAAAGTTGTTTGAGCGCTGTAGGAAAAAAAATTAAGATTATTCAACGCTTGCAATCTAACGTCTCAGAGATTCCAGAGTCTAGCGGAATCACAGAACAGGGTCGCCATGTGAAAGATTGTAACTCTAATTTGCTTTGCTGAATAGCGTAAGATTGTGACTTGAATTTGGTATGCTGAAATCGGGTGCTAATTAGACCATGAAAGCGGGTTACAAGCCGTTGAGCTGTCTGGGGAGAGGTTAACCGTGCGTTTACTGGGCCACTGTTTCACGACTGGGTAACTAGTCTAGGTTTACCACATTACCAATCAGACTATCATTGATTATAATCTTTTTACAGTCATACAACAACCGGTAATATATCTATATAAAAGGAGAATTTAAATAAAAAGAAAGAAATCAGTTTATATTTGCAAATTTATTTTACAGATTGTTCATTGAAATTTCAGCATATTATACGTGAGTTATACTTGAGCTGGTGCCTTATTTACGATTGTGAAACTGTGAAATTGGAATATTACGGAACACATAAAATATGGAGTCAAGATTGGGAGACTGGATACAACACTGCATTCATAAAACAACACACAAAGAACATTGAAACGCATGCAAGAGAAAGTTAATCACTACAAACAGATTCAAATTTTTAGTTAAGGAATTTACTTTCGTAGCACAATCCTGTCCGTCTTGTAATTACCCTTCACGTGGTCAACTTGGTTTACAGAAAGCGTATAACTCCGCAATAATTTAGATAATAAAAATAAATTAGATCAAAAAGCAAATTACAAAACAAAAACCTCGAACTGGTTACTAACGTCTTACTATTAACCTGATGGGTCAAACAGTTATATAAGCACGTGGTACTGGTCTCACAAAGTACACGCCACGTGGGTTGAACATAGAGAAAAGTTGGTATATTCAAAATCTTTTCAAGACGATACGTTATAATCACACAAGCATTTGCATTTAAGATTGATCTTACTTAGAGTTACTGACCAACACGTGGTTCCACTTTACTCACAAAGTAGTAACAAAGCAACTACCGCAAATTAATCTGAACTGGACACGAGAATCACACTCCGCTGCAATTAAAGATAACCTTAGCTATTTTAAAGCTAACCCGAAATAAAATGATTAAATTCTCAGTTAAGCTGAACTTAACAAATCCATTGTCCTATGGACTTAACAGACACGCGCTTAGCCGGAGATCTTACCACTTCAGACGCTCGCTACCGCCAGACTGCTACTGCTGGACTGCCCTGCGCTACCACTGGACTCCAACTGCCGACTACTACTGAACTACTCAGCGTGCTCCCGAGAGTCGCTCACAAAGACCAACGGAAGGCGCCAGAGGGGCAGCTTCCTATACCAACATGACAGGGGACGGACCGGACCATACTAAGAATGGAAACCTCTCTGCTTTTAGGAACCGTAGCTACCTGTTTCAACGTTGGTCCTACTGTTCTCTAGCAGACAGCCTTGTCTGCTACCCTCAAGCATGCAGCTACAAACACATTTGATCATTCATCCTCTCACACAGAAGGGAAGGGGGATGACAGTATCTTATCATACACAGTATATAAAAGAAAGCGGATGTAGGTTCCGTATGAGACTGTGTGACATGAATTACATATAAGAATTACATATAAACTGTGCTTTAAAGTGTAGTGGTGTGAGAGATCGTTCTTGTTTACGTGTAAAAGTAACACGTTCCACTACTCAGTCTCCTCCCAGATAGTCAGAAACGCCACAGTAAATTTAGAAGAGGAATTTATTCCTTAAAAGACAACAAATTTGAGAAATTAAACATGAAAGGAATCCAACAGAGACCTTTCAGCCTTTAACTTTTATCATTTGTTTATTACATCAGAGAAATACACATTTTAAGACAAAATTTAACTACATGAAATATTGCTCCCAGTAAAGGTTAACGTAAGCAGTGACAAAATTTAGTTCTCTTATGGGTTTCTGCTGGCAACAAATTTTAAGGAGGTAATATAAGGTTTTCAAACACGTAGCTAGTGAGTGAATCACGACACAGATACTTTAACAATTTCAGCAAGAAATAAATAGCGTGAATTTGTACTCGCAGTAACCAACTAATCAACAGCCTTGCCACTGAATAAGTAGTAGGCCATTTGGAACGAATTAGCAACACCCAGCAACTAGGGGAGTTAATACCAACAGTCTTTAAATGTCTTGCTCCCCATTAAGTAAACAAACTTGTTGTAATTAAATGAATAACAAATCAAACACACTACGCTCCACTCAAACTCTTCAGTGGAAGCCAAGGCAAAATGAAGATTCCATTAACTAACTAGCACTGAAGTCACACTAAACCTCATCTCTGTGTCCCCAGACACACATGGGGCAAACTTATAGAAGACAAGATTTTGAAGGGAGCACATCAGTAAAACCGGTAGTGGAGCTAACTCGTGCCACTGGAAATTAAGGTACTAGATCGGGACACAATGTGGTATACAATGAGGTTGTCTTAGTGCTATACTGCGCTCCAAAATCTTAATTCAAATGGCCAATTCTAAATTTAAGTACACATAAACCAGCATTAATTAACGAGGAGTGACACCAGGTCGCTCGAAGGGATGGCAACACTTAATTCAAAAGACGAATGCCGGAGACGGCAGTAACATCAAACACCTTTTCCAAGATTTAACCAGGAGTCACTTCCCGCTGTACAAGTAAACATTTAACCAAGCACAAGGAAGGAGCCCAAAGAGAAAATTCAAATAAAACCCCCAAAAGATTATAAAGTACAGGGAACCTCGACTATTTAAACTTCAAAGAATTAGCTCTCCCTAAATGCAATGTAAACGCTAAGACCACACTTAAAAGGCGACCAAAATTGGTTACAAAAGGTCTTAAACATTTGCTCATTTTCTTTAAAAGGAAGACAAGGCTGCTTAACTTCTGCTGGACATCCGGTATGGCTCGTGTAGGATACACCAGGCAGCAACACAAGCTAGGCGGTCGCAAGCAAAATCAGTAGAGCAGACAGACAGGCACCCAACACATATCCTCCACCCTTACGAGGCAGACCGCGTACAACCAACTCCATATACACGTGGTTCCTTCCCACCTCGAACCTCGCGGCGTCTCAGCAGGTAGCCCGAGAAAACGTCAACTGCCACTCGCCCCGCGGATGGCAAAGGCAAGCAAAGATAAGAAACATCGAAGGATCGCTAATGGACATCCAAGAGACTGGCGTGCCAGTAACGCGCTCCACGGCTCAGTGCCACTGTCATCCATTGGTAAATGGGAGAACTCTTTGGTTCAGCAGATCCACACATTGCGATACAGCCACGGTGGAACTGATACGGGAAACTTCCCATCGCACTCCCCTCAGATGTAGTGGTAAGATGGCCCAGTGGAGAACACGCCAAAAACTGAACGCAGGTGAAGCATGAAAACAGGATTAAGTTGTACTGAACTGTGTCAAAAGAAGCAAAATAGAAACAGCCAACGGTCCAAGTACAAGATGTGTAACATCGAGCGGCTCCCTGTGCGAGCGGCAGGTCAGTCGCCATTTAAGCCGTGACGCGGCCTGGACCCACGGCGCGCTCAGTGTTTACTCGCTGCGCGACGTCCTGCTTTCGCTGTTGTGATTTAGAGCTCTCACTAGATATGGCGTTCTCTTACCACCAGGCGACGGTAAAACGCACGTTCGACGATTCCTACGCGCGTCTAAAGGCTTATGAAATCGAACGGCTTCTGAGAGACGACATGCATGTCGTTCCCCGCGAGGTGATAGGCATACACCTGTGTATCACTTCCAGTACAGTCTATCTCAAGATGTTGAACGAAGAGGCATGTGAGAACCTAGTCCGACGTTCCACCAACGCTTACCGCTTTCGCCACTCTGACGGAAACGTAAGCACGGCTAGCGTGGACAACGCGGGTATGGGTGTGAGCACGGTGCGCATGTTCGAACTGCCGGTCGAAGTTCCGGCAGCGCTCGTTACTTACGCGTTGCAGCCATATGGAACGGTCCTAAGCTACACGGAAGAGAAGTGGAATACGTTTGAAACCGATCGCTTGTTCAATGGCATCCGACAGGTACGCCTCGAACTCCGCAAACACGTGGCGTCGTACGTGTTTATCGGAGGTTGCCGAGCCATCATTATTTACGACGGACAACCGCGGACGTGTGCCGGCTGTGGACAAGAGGTACACGTCAATCCAGCTGTCTCCAGCGCCGCCTTGTCCAGGTTCCAGGTGCCGAACCAGGAAAGACAGCTGTGCCAACCGCATTACCGCTTACTTACGTGGAAGCGTTGCGGCCGGTGTGCACAGATGCCGCGTCCATGTTGCAGTCGAATGCGTCCACGAGCTCAGCCGCTGACGAGGCCGTGACTGGGAGCCACACGACGAGACGCCCTCGAAAGACACAACACCAGCCACCACCACGACCACCACCACCGTCGTCGTACTAGAGGCGTCGGTTCCGGACACCGACCGCATGGCTGAAGATACTGACCCCAGCCCATCGACGGGGGCGGTCACACGGACGCCGAAACAACGGTCGCCGAAGCGTCATGAGATACGGCGCCTCCCGACGGAAGACGACCAACAGGGTGGAGACAGGGAGGACGCTGCCGACGACGTCTGCGACGCGTCGTTGCCAACGGAATCTAGCTACACCGCCCAAGGCAGGCATCCGACACTACGACTAGGAGGGTGGCGTCACCCAGCCCACGCGTTCAGATAACTGAAGCCCCACAGGACTAAGACCAGGTGATGGAGCACAATGCCCATGACGACGCGAAGTCACCGACCCCTTTCCCCGCTCACTAACTGGGCGGCTGAAATGAGGCAGGAGACGTACAAGACACTCTTGACATTCCTTCGCCGTGCGACTGGTCCTGGTGGAGGTTCGAGTCCTCCCTCGGGCATGGGTGTGTGTGTTTGTCCTTAGGGTGATTTAGGTTAAGTATTGTGTAAGCTTAGAGACTGATGACCTTATCAGTTAAGTCCCATAAGATTTCACACACATTTGAACATTTTTGAACATTCCTTCGCCACACGGGACCGGCGATCGACGTGGGGAGAGCCTAACACCCGCAGAAGGGCCGCGTTAAAGATACCAGCCGCACGGAAGGGTAGCCAAGCTGCTCCATTATCACTGAGAGGCCGCCATTTTCATCTACTCAGTCCACATTTAGATGTCCCAATCCTACCGTGTGGGCACAGTCAACGTTAATGACATACTCTGTGTTATCAAAACGCCAATGTTCCATGATATACTCCGGGCGGCGGAACTGGGTATCACCCTCCTTCAAGAAGTCCATCCAGAGCTGCAATTGAACATTTATGGATACACAGCCTACAGCATCCCGTCAAGCGACGGTGCCGGCGGAACCGCCATCCAATTACGCGATGGCATCGAGGCATCGGAAGTTACGTATCTGCTATATGCACGAGGTGTTGCCGTCACGGTGGGGGCAGTCCGCGTTGTCAATGTTTATGCACCCTCCAGGTCACGTAGTCGCAGAGAAAGGATAACCTTTTATTCCGACGAAATGTCTCCACTCATGAATGAGAATACGGAACTCTACATTTTAGGCGGCGATTTTAATAGCGTCCTGGATCCAGCAGACCAAATACCGCACTAATCTATATGCTCGGCGCTACGGGAATTCGTGCGAGATCTCGTGCTGCACGACACGTGGCGCCTCCTTCACGGGGATCGCCGTGGCTATACATATTTCACCGACCACTCTGCCAGCAGCCTCGACAGGACATACGTCTCACGAGGACTCCGAGCAGCGATAATGGACTCGAGACTGTGGCCGACAGCCTTCACCGACCATTTGGCGCACATGTTTTCGGTCGCACTCCCCAGACACCTCACACACCGCAGCCGTGGTCCACGGACGCTGAACGTTTCCTACCTCTGTAAGGACGCATGACGGCGGGAGATCGCTGCTACGTTGGACCGCTGCGACCTGAGTTTTTTTGCACTTCCTTCCACTTTACATCGGTGGCTCACTGCTCCGACGGACAGTCATGGGATATGGCCGTGACAGAGCGTGCTGGAGTCGGGCGACGTCGGAATTTTATTGCACTGCCCTCACGGAACTAATGACCCAGCCGCCATCACGTGAACGCCGGCCAGCGGTTAAGTGTCTCAAAGCCCACCTACTTTGTCTCACCGCGAGCTTGACGGAGCCCGAGTCTGGGCGAGGGTATAGGATACCATCCCCACCGAAATGGCATCCATACATCACGTTATCAGAGAGAGACGCCACCGCAAGCGCCACCTTATAACATCAGTAGAGGCAGTAGAGGGTGTACGCGTCGACTCGCAGTGTGTCACCGCCGCGGCATTCGTCCAGCATTACGGGACGTTTTACACGAGCACCCACAGACTGTTCGCGAGTACGAAGATATCCTGTGCGGTCTGCCTGACCCAAACTGGTGACCTCGGATGACGCCCTGCTGGCTCCCTAACTGCTGAAGGCTTAATAACAGTCTTAGCACGCAGCGCCCTGAAAAAGGCACCAGGCCCAGACAGCTTACCGAACGAATTCTATCCTCTGACGGGAGCTCAGTGGATTCACATGTTTCATGACCTCCTAAGCGACGATTTTACCGTCCTCAGAGTTTTACTCGAAGGCATCATGATACCAGTTCCCAAATCGAGCAGTTCTCTTCGTTGTGACCACTATCGCCCCCTTACGCTCCCGAACGCGGATTATAAACTTTTCGCCCATATCCTCCGCAACCATCTTCAGACCTCCATCGGACACGTGATCCATACTGACCAGACATATTTTGGAGGTGACAACATCATCCACAGGGCACTTTGGCGCCTACCGCGACGTCACGCCGATGGCAGCCGCCTGCCGCCTGCCGCCTGCCGCCTGCCGCCTCCGAGGCGACCTTGTCGCCGTCGATTTTGCTCACGTGTCGACCACAGTTTCTTTAGCGCTGTGCTCGAACGCATGGGCATCTCGCAGGCGTCAGGAATGTTGATATTGCGTGGCACGCTCCTGGATTATGATCAACGGCCACCATACTGAACATATTACTCGTGGACGGTCGGTGCGACATGGATGTCCTTTATCAGGAGTCTTATGCGTGGCGGCCCTCGAACCTGCACTGCACGGCCTTCGCCAACGACTGGAAGCCATCGGCATTCGAGACGTCACTTTCCAATGTGCTGCCTTCGCTGACGACGTGGTGCTCTTGGTACGGTGGGGCGACGAAATCCAAGCGACGCTTCAATGGTTCAAATGGCTCTGAGCACCATGGGACTTAACTTCTGAGCCATCAGTCCCCTAGAACTTAGAACTACTTAAACCTAAGTAACCTAAGAACATCACGCACATGCATGCCCGAGGCAGGATTCGAACCTGCGACCGTAGCGGTCACGCGGTTCCAGACTGAAGCGCCTAGAACCGCTCGGCCACTCCGGCCGGCGACGACGAGGCTTCAATGGTTGTGCCGCTACGAGTCGGTATTGGGTAGCGTCGTCAACATGCGCAAGACGACACACGTGGAAGTTGGGAGAGGCCTTCTTTACCCGACAGCGGTCTCCTTCCAAAAGGTTCCTTTACTGAACGCATTGGTGGTGCAGTTCCCCAGTACAGTTCGCTGAACTGCGACAGCCACATACCGTCAGCTACTACAACACGGGCGCTGCTGTGTGATAGCAGATACCGCAATACGGATATGATTCTCCATACGCGTTACGTCAACACTTACCTAACGTCCAAACGGAATTATCTTGCGCACATTCTTCGGCTTACAGCCGCCATGGGCCACAGTTTCCAGGCGGCGTACGGACGATTTGTGATCGCAGGTCATATATTGAAAGTTCGCTACACTACTTTAACGAGGCCTCCACTGGCAGGGGGCCTGGGGTTGACTCACGTCCACAACCGTGCGCGAGAATTGTACCTACGGACGATGCGGCTCGCACGGACTGCGGCCAACAACACCTTGACAGGGCCGCTGCTACAGACCGGCGCGCCCTGATATCTTCGTCCACCGGTCGCCGTGGGCGACATCCGCGTTTTCCTGGTCGAACTGAGCCACACGACGGAGGATCCACCGGCGACGAGGACGCCGAGCACGGGAGATTACTACCGCATCTATCACGCAGCAGGCAGGAAACTGCTGAGGCCCTCCTCCGGTCCCTGCTGCCTGATGACGATAGGAATGATGATACTGAAGGACAGCAACATCTACGAAACGAAGACCTTGTTAGGTACGAAAATGATGGAGCGGTCCTCCCCTTCTCTGAGGAGGAGGTTGCCGCTCTCATCAAGTCACTAAAGAGAGGGAAAGCCCCTGAGCCAGACAGCACTGTGGCGGAGGCGGTGCAGTTCTTAGCCCCACAGCTAGTTGCGCCACTTACGCACCTTTTCAATGAATGCCACAGGAAGGGCAGATTTCCGAAGATCAAAGTTGTTAACGTAGTAATTATTAAGAAAAGCCCGGAGAAGGACCCTGCCGAGGCCAAATCCTATAGACCCATCTGTCTGTTGGGTGGCTTTGGCAAACTTCTGGAGAAACTACTAGCTGACAGACTGACCGCTCACCGCATGCTGCATGAGATGAGCAACAGGCAATCCGGTTTCAGGCCTGGGCGATCGGCATCTGATGCAATCCCTTGGCGGCCGAGGTCTGTGGCTCAATCCCGTGTTAGTATGTTGTTGGCATCATGGTGGACATCAGTGGCGCCTTCAACAGCCTGTGGTGGCCTTCGCTTTTCTCCTGCCTCCGGGAGAAAGAGTGTCCAGGGCTGCTATATGGCTGTCTGAGGAGCTATTGTGAGGATCTGGAGGTATGGCTATCATCCCCTAGCGGGAAAGTCGGAAAACTATCACCAAGGGATGCCCCCAGGGCTCCGTGTTGGACCCCCTTTTCTGGTACATCCACATGGAGCCTCTTCTGGACAGCTTGCAACGGAGCGAAGAAGTGCAAGAGGTGATAGCCTACACTGATGACCTCCTCCTGTTGGTCGGCGGCGGAACTCGCGAGGACATAGAACCTAAGATAGAGAGAGCAATAGACAAATTACAACTATGGTGCCGTAACACTAAGATGACTATTTCACCTACTAAATCGACTTTCCTCTTAATTAAAGGACATCTGGTTAGAAACCCAACCGCGAGAATCGAGGGCACGCCAGTTCTTCGGAGACGGGAGACACGTTACTTGGGAATCATCATCGACGAAAGGTGGAACTTGGCAAAGCACATTGAAATCGTAACCCAGAAAGCATTACAACTACTAAATAACCTCATTTCCATTGGACATAAAAGATTTCACCTTCCACCTCATCTGATAAAATAATAACATTACAGTATATTGACGCCAATAGTGGGTTACGGCACGGGAGTCTGGGCTCACAGGCTCACGAGGGTGGTGCCCGCCATGACGGTGAGAAGAGTGCAAAGGAACACGCTACTAAGATCTGTAGGGGCTTATAGAATATCTCCGGGGGGAGCCCTGTTAGTCATAATGGGGCTCTGTCCTCTGGATATAAAAATAAGAGAGCAGGCCGCATGGTACTGGGCCAAGAAAGACAACATTACAAAAGTAGAAGAAATTATGGGAGCACCTGTTAGGGATAAGGGTGAGATAAGGAGGAGGGGTGAAGATATATGGCAGGAGGTATGGGAGATACATGAAACTGGTAGAACTTTTCAGTTCCTACCAAATGTAAGGGAAAGAATGGGAATTAAATATTTTGAGCCAACTCGGGGATTGTTCCACTGCCTCACTGGTCGTGGCCGCTGTCCGACATATCTGTGTCGGTTTGGGAAAAGGGCGACGCCCGCGTGTGACTGTGGCGCATCAGTGGGTATTCCTGTTTATGTGGTATACGAGTGCCCCCTTTTCGATGATGTAGCAGCCGCACTACGACAACAATTACCGAGTAACAATACCTACGACCTACTCAGACAAGAAGAGACCTTTCAAAGACTGAACACACTAGCCAACGAGATATCAGTAAAAGTGCTAACAATTGTCTTGAGAGACCTTCGTGACTAGTTGGTAATCACCGACCCCGTCCAGCACTCCAATCCCGTGCCGCCTGTTCGTGGATAGGTCGACTAAATGGTTGGAATCCACCACGTGCGGGACTAGGGGGAGTGGGGTGATCTACTTCACGGACTTGACTAACGCTCCGATTATGACGTAGATTAGGTAGTAGTTTTTAGTAAAATAGAATAGGATAGTAGATTAGGAACCTGCAGCGACAATTAACTTCTTGCCTGCCCTGTGCCAGGGGCATGCTCATAGGGTTTAGCTTTATGAGCCAGGCACCCAAGTACGTTTATATTAACACTGGCACATTTGTAACGCTGCAGGAAGTTAACACTAATCAATTGTAGTTATTAGAAATTATGCTAACACTAGAAGTAGTCTGCCCATTAGGTGGTGGGTTACTTTTGTATAATTATTATTATGGAAATAAAGATTTTTTTTTAAAAAAAAGCACGACGAACCCGTAACAACGTCGAAAAACAACACACACCCATCCACTGGACCAGGGCGTGGCGAACCGCCCACATCCCGTACCTGCTCACGTACGCTCGTTCCTTGTCGTGTGGTGAACGACAAATTAGCCACTCGCCAGCGCCTCCATTCCATCCACCTCATTGACGACCCTTTGTGTCAGCACTCTGCAGTCGTCGATTCGGATGCGCACCGCCTGACATGTGCTGTGATCGGCAGATGCTGCGATCTTGTACAACGTATGCTGGCGCACCTGTTGCGACGACAGCCAGAGTCTATCACGCCAGACGAGCCCCTACATCGATTCCGCTTACTTTCCCACTACCAGAACGAACGCCGTCAACTGACTGAAGGGCGTCGTGCAGTATTACATATTGCAAGCCGCGCCCATAAACGTTCTGGACTTGTGGGTCCACCTGACGACTACTCATGAGGCGTTCCGCCAGCATGCATTGTACCGCACACGACTATCGAATTATTTAGGCTCATTATTCGAAGATCCTCCTGCCCATTGGGGCGTTCCGAGGATTAAAAGGCACACTTGAAAAAGATTCACGCCACACGATTGATCCTCAGAGAAAACGTTTTAAAAGAAGTCCCCTTACATTCATTACGCGAAGACGACTCGGAAGCCTCTGGTGGCGATTGTAGGATCCAGTTAAAAGTAACAAAAACAAGAATATATATATATATATATATATATATATATATATATATATATATATATATATATATAATTGAATGAATTGATAAAATGAAAATATCTTAATCAGTGGAACCCCTTTCCCTCCTTGTCTCTGGGAGGGCGCAAATGGGATATTGGGGCCGGGCCTCGGAAGACGACCCCCGCCCCCTTTGCCCTCGACACTTCAATCAGGTCATTTACAGAAAAAAAGGTCACTCTGGTGGACTCCGAAGGAGGAGATCCGTATCACTAATCGAATTTCCCTTGTGTCACTTTTCTCCAGAAAAATTATGAACTTCCCACCTCCAGTCACTCGCCGTGTTCGAAGTTGCGTCTGCGAGTATGTTGTGTTGTAACGCCCGATTGCAACAGCGAGTCGTACTGAAGGGATATCCAGGCTTACGTACTTTCCTTGTATTCTGCTCAAGTACTAAATGTTATAAGTCTTGCATTCCGTTTTGGAAGTGTTGACTCTTGGATTTCTTTGTTGTAACATAGTTCATGCACTTTTATTTGTCTTTTCTGTCAGGGATCTATGCGGTATCTCGCCTGCTCTCACTATTCATCACATTTACTTGCGACGGTAATATATTGTTACCACATGACTCATATTCTATAACCAACATATAGTATGACAGCTGCCAAGACTACAGAGGAGAACAGACACGACAACCGGACAGAAAGTTCATAATGTTCTGAAAAAAATGGGCATGGCGGAGACTTGAACTTGAATCTTCTGCTTCACAGCCTAACACCTACCTAACACAGTAGCTCAGCGTGTTCGGTAAGAGGGTTAGCTGCCCTCTTTCTGAAAATAACTGAGTGAATTGGTCATCGATAAACCTGAACGGGTGTCACTGGACGTCCGCGCCGAACAAATACAACAAATAACAACGAACAAAATGAGATTAAAATAAGTCATTACAACCATACAGCCACGACGGCGCTGCTGTTACAAGCCGTCCCATGTTACATATTTTTAGGTTGAAGCGTTTAATGCTGTCAGTGTATGCTCTCCTCACATTTAGAGCAGAATTTGCATTCTTAATTCACTCCACATCCTCGAACAACTGATAGTGAGTTACATCGAAGTAATGTAAGCTGTGATCAACTACATCGTGAGAAAACATACAGATCCAAAATCTGTGATTCTTAGCTTTTAATGCAAACAGTAAATCATTTTACGAAAAACTACATCAGCCAGGGATACCCTTTTCATTCGTTTGTGTAAAGGAAGTTTTCTTCACTAGTGGAGCAAAGGCCTCAAGTTTCAGCTTTCTTCTTTGCTTGAATCTGACCTAGATGCGTACACTATTCTTCGCGAGGCATATGAAATAAGTCTGCCACAAAGGACTGGCAGCGAAGAATTGTGACAATGACTCTGAAAAATGAATCATTGCGTACTAAGATTTACGAGAGAGATGCTGTTACGGGATACAGATCTAAATCACGCACCTTTCTTTCTGTTTCAGTTTCTCTTATTTGTAGCTTTCGATCACGATCCACTCGGCTAGTCTCCGATACATGATATGTAACAAATTCAAAGATATACCAAATCTCTCACTTACACTCACTCAAACACGCACACAAACACACACACACACGCACAGACACGATTCCCATAATTCCCGTTAAATACTTTAATTGCTTGTAAACATAGTAATTACATTATCATGTGCTCCTATCACAGCCACAAGATGTCACTTCAGAAGCCAGTCACATAAGGGGCATTTATAACATTCATGCTTCCTCGCGTATGCCGCTGACATCATTTTACTTGCTTGAAAGTGATGCCTTCAGTTACTTAACACTGTTCTCAGAACTTTTGCTTAACTATAACTAACAGCTCTAACATGTTGGTTGCCCCCGTTCACTGTTCTCCACACTTACAAAATCTCGTCCTGATCCATCCTTTCCTATGGAAATGCCACATGAATATCTGCCACACGTACGATTTGTAAGACACTCCAGATTCTTGAACGTCATGTGCTCTGCCTCACTTTGCATCCGTTTACCTTTGACAACATGAATCCTTTACCATCTCATCAAATTCTTACCTCTCCTCACGCAGACTGAACACCTACGGAACAGCCTACAACCAGCATGACATGACTCAAATAATCCTATAGTTTCCCCTCCAATGTCTAATCCTAGAATGATGCCACGCCTCTGCCGACACATCCCAACAACTAAATCTTTATACCTTCCACATCATCTCGCAAGAAAATTTCAAACGTCTTCCGATCTTAGACCATGAGTTGCGACTTGACGTTTACCCATCCCGCCAACCTCAAATCCACCCCACCAATTCGACTTCATCAGGGTTCCCTTTTCCTTCCCTCCTCATATTTCCCTACCACTTTTCCCCACACCCCTTCATTCCCTAGCCTCGTTTCCCCTTAAAATTATAGCCACACCATACCCCCATACACTACTTCCTTCCTGACCCCCGAGAGCCACTCCTACTCCATTCATACTTTTAACCCATCAGAACCATGCACCAGCCCTCCATCCTCATCCTGCTACCGTCCTCAACCACCAACCTTTTGCCCTCCGACAACAGCTTATTTATTCCAGGGTACGTCTTTCCAGTTTTAGTGACAGTGAAGTGCTTCTTTTTAATATCACTGTAGCATACATCGTCTTTTAACTTCAAATGTACTCTTCTTGTTTTTCTTGTTACCTTTTTATTAATATCGTTTTAAATTAAACCTGAAGAAAGACATGTTCTGTACAGTTATAAATGAATTAATTAGTTCCCCTTAAAAAATTTTGCACATAATTTTTAAAAATAGCACCTTTACGTTTTTACAGTCCTACAGCATGCTCAGCAACTCGCTTTATTTTCTTTTAATTTTAAATACCGGAGTCTGCTATTATTATCTTGTAATTAATGAAGATTGCATTAACTATATTGACAATGTGGACCTCAAGAATACTTCCGATACATGAAACATTCTTTCCAGAAATGAGCACCGCCTGAGAAAGTATCGCGAAATTCAAGTAGCTGTTTACTCACGTAATATCCTGCGAACCATGGATTAAGGGCAACAGTCATGTTCCATATTCGTAAATTTGCGAATAGGTTTTGACACTGTGCTCCAATGCCATACCGCTAACGACCGTCCGAGCACACGGAATAATTTCTCAGATATGAGGACAACACAACGTTATCAACAGAATTTCTATTTGCTGTGATGAATAGCACCTATATCTAAATGTAAAAAAAATAAGGAAAAGTTAATGTAGATGAGGAGGAAGGACAGTTCTGTAATAATTGAAAAATGGTTCAAATGGCTCTGAGCACTATGGGACTTAACATCTGTGGTCATCAGTCCCCTAGAACTTAGAACTACTTAAACCTAACTAACCTAAGGACATCACACACATCCATGCCCGAGGCAGGATTCGAACCTGCGACCATAGCGGTCACGCGGTTCCAGACTGAAGCGCCGAGAAGCGCACGGCCACACCTGCCGGCTGTAATAATTGAGTACGTTATTAATGATTAGTGTCGTGGTGCTTGACATAGACACACCAGTTAAATAAATTGGGTTAACATGGCTTAGGCTTATGAAATGGAACGAGTACATATGGTTGGTACTATTGAAGGAGAGTGGTAGGCTTCAATTTATTAAGAGACTTTCAGTAAAGTGTAGTACATGTATAAAGTAAACCGCATATGAAAGACTAGGGTGACCCTTTCTTGAATACTGCTCGAATGTTCCACACCAGGTGGAATTAAAGAAAGACATCAAAGTGGTTCAGAGGCATGCTGAACGATTTCTGGCCAGAAGTTAGATGAACACGCGAGTGTTGCGGGTATGCTTCATGAAATCATCTGGACATTCGTTGACAAAATTTGGAGAGCAGGCATTTGCGGCTGATTGCAGTGCGACTCTACTGTTATCGCAGTACGTTACGCGCAAGGACTTCAAAGACAACATTAGAGAAATTAGGTACCGTTCGGAGGTATACAGACAGTAGTTTGTTCCTCACTCCATTTGTGAGTTGAACAGGAAAGGAAATGACTAGTAGTGGTAAAACGTACTCTCTGCGACACACCCTACATTGGGTTGCAGAGTATTTATCTAGACGAAAATCTAGTATCAGTTATGTGCTGTGTGAGCTGGTCGACTGAAAATCGAACGACTACGCCCCCACTGTACCGCATCCTCGAGGACAGCGGCCACGCGGCTGGCGGAGCACGTGGAAGAGGCGGCGGCGGGCGCACAGGTGGGGGCGCCGGGGGCAGCGGTGGCGGCGGCAGGCGGCGGCTGCGGCTGAGTTACGGCCCAGCCCGACACGGGTTTCTGCGCCCTGCGCCGCGTCCGTCCCGCCACAGATATTTCACCGGCGCGGCCAGAGCCAGGCGGCCAGCGGAGTCACCGCCAGAGGGCGACACGGACCCTGTCGCGACCCGAACCTCCCTCCGGTGCTCTGGAGCTGGAGCTCTGGAGCTGCGACAAGTGAACCCCCATTCCAGTCATATGTCTAGACTATTCATTCATCTTCATCTAGATCTCTGGTAAATGCCCCATACACTGTGTGGTGGACGGTTCAGTGTGTCCCACTCTTCTCCTCTCACTCTAATTAAGTGGACAATACTCTTTCCAAATGTCAAAAAATCGACCTTTTCTTATTTGGCTTGAAAACGTCCTCTAGTGCGGTGTTCATCCCTAGTTGGCCAGAAACTCCGTTATCGAGTTACACTCCCGGCCATTAAAATTGCTACAAAAAGAAAAAATGCAGATGATAAACGGGTGTTCTTTAAGCAAATATATTATACTAGAACTGACATACGATTACATTTTCACGCAATTTGAGTGCATAGATCCTGAGAAATCAGTACCCAGAACAGCCACCTCTCGCCGTAATAACGGCATTGATACGCCTGGGCATTGAGTCGGACAGAGCTTGGATGGCGAGTACAGGTACAGCTGCCCAACACGATACCACAGTTCATCAAAAGTAGTGACTGGCGTATAGTGACGAGCTAGTTTATAAGCCACCACTAACCAGACGTTTTCAATTGGTGAGAGATCTGGAGAATGCGCTGGCCAGGGCAGCAGTCGAACATTTTCTGTATCCAGAAAGGCCCGTAGAGGACCTGCAGCATTCGATCGTGCATTATCTTGCTGAAATGTAGGGTTTCGCAGGAATCGAATGAAGGGTAACACATCTGAAATGTAACATCTACTGTTCAAAGTGCCGTCAATGCGAATAAGAGGTGACCGAGACGGGTAACCAATGGCACCCCGTACCATCACGCCGGGTGATACGCCTGTATGGCGATGACGAATACACGCTTATAATGTGCGTTCACCACGATGTCGACAAATACGTATGCGACCATCATAATGCTCTAAACAGAACCAGGATTCATCCGAAAAAATGACGTTTTCCCATTCGTGCACTCAGGTTCGTCGCTGAGTACATCATCGCAGGCGCTCCTGTCTCTGACGCAGCGTCAAGGGTAACCGCAGCCATGGTCCCCTAGCTGATAGTCCATGCTACTGCAAACGTCGTTTAAATGTTCGTGCAGATGGTTGTTGTCTTGCAACATCCCTGTCTGTTACTCAGGGATCGAGACGTGGCTGCACGATCCGTTACAGCTATGCGAATAATATGCCCGTCATCTCGACTAATACTGATACGAGGTCGTTGGGATCCAGCACGGCGTTCCATATTATCGTCCTAAACCCAACGATTCCATATTCTGCTAACAGCCATTGGATCTCGACCAACGCGACCAGCAACGTCGCGGTACGATAAACCGCAATCGCGGTAGGGTACAATCCGACCTTTATCAAAGTCGGAAACGTGATGGTACGCATTTCTCCTCCTTACACGCCGGCCGCGGTGGTCTCGCGGTTCTAGGGGCGCAGTCCGGAACCGTGCGACTGCTGCGGTCGCAGGTTCGAATCCTGCCTCGGGCATGGATGTGTGTGATGTCCTTACGTTAGTTAGGTTTAAGTAGTTCTAAGTTGTAGGGGACTGATGACCACAGCAGCTGTGTCCCATAGTGCTCAGAGTCATTTGCACAAATCCTCCTTACACGAGGCATCACAACAACGTTTCACCAGGCAAGGCTGATCAACTGCTGTTTGTGTATGAGAAATCGGTTGGAAACCTTCCTCATGTCAGCACGTTGTAGGTGTCGCCATCGGCGGCAACCTTGTGTGAATGCTCTGAAAAGCTAATCATTTGCATATCACAACATTTTCTTCCTGTTGGATAAATTTCGCGTCTGTAGCACGTCATCTTCATGGTGTAGCAATTTTAATGGTCAGTAGTGTTACTTTGACGTCGGCGTTCCAGAGATTTCGGAAATTATTAACGTGCTCGAACTTGAGATCGGACTAGTATGTTACAATTACTGCACAAAAGCGGACCAAAAGCATATCCAGAGAGCAGAGCAGTGGATGAGTGAAAATTTCAAGGCGGCCCACAGGACAACAATCTCTTCGAGGAGATTATAGGAGGTACTCCTTTTCGGTCTGAAAGATCGCTCTATGGTCCAGGGATTGCTGACTAATGTTTAATTTAATTACAAGAAATTTAACCCAATATTAAAAGGCGTTTTTTATCGGAACAGTATTTTTGAAACTGGCAGGAGACATAACTTGAAAATGATGTATAAGATTCTGAGGGAAATTTGATACCAGCATTTTAAACTGAATTCATCAGCGTAACTAGCCGTTTTGCCATTTCATCAAAATCTTATTTTTCCGGTGCACGCTTTCGTCTCGATTTTGTGAGCGAAGAAAATGACATTTCTTTCAACGCGTCGCCAGTTTGTAGGAACTTAATATGTTTGAATCGTCCTATGTATTCTGACAGGAACGATATGGAATATTATTTACACAAAATGACTTTGTTACAGGCCAATAGGAGGACTTAGGAAATTCCCACTGACGACCAACCATCTGGCTGCGGTGGATCCTTCCACTTGGCGGTCCTTCCAATTCAGCGGGTACTGGCAGCGTCAGATGTAGACGCAAAAATGGTAAACAAAGACAAAATTGTCAGGAATAAAACTGTATCATCAGATTTGTCGTTATTTTTCGTTTTATTTGAAAAAAAAATCACGAAACTCACCTATTTTTCATTAGTTCAAAGAGGGCTACGCCGTTAACATTCCATCGTATGGCGGCATAACAACTTTCTGGATACTTCCGAGTGGTTTTTATTGTCTTCATTTCTGAAATTTTCGATTCTAACTTGAAAAATACTCCGATTTATTCACAAATGGAGTACTGCACCATAAGCAAGACATGGTAACCTGATTTCTGCAGAGGTAAAGTCCACTAGAGCCAAGACAAACCATTGACAATTAAAAGGGTCAGAGTTCACAGAAAAATCTTCATATGCAATTAACAGAGGACTTCTAAGTAGCAGTGCCGTCAAATCAAGTCCAGTGAAATGGTGGGTCTTCTCCAGCAGTCAGGCGATGTCACGATGCTGCTAGTCGATGCAGTGAAACGTCAAACACCTGATTCGGATCTCTAATTACGAACCACGCGGTCTTATTAAGGACACCACCCTGCATGTTGCTAGCGCCTCACGGTGTCTAGGCAGCATCGCTCAGCCCTGACTGAGGCCGTCCGCACCATAGAGCGACTCAAATGAAACCCGCTACCAAAGTGAGTTGGTAACTAGTCGATTGCGAATCACTTCCCATGTAGTAGTAGGAACTCCGTAGACGGATTGAGTCCACGGTGACTCGCGAGAAAACCGCTTGCAACGCGCTACAAACCAGTTGCCATCGAGACACATGCTACAGCAAGAGGAAATTGGACGTTAGTACTGTGGATCACCTCTACGACCATTCTTGTAGACTAGTGTGACCTGCGCCTTTTTCCAAGAATTGGACAAGGGTTTTGTTCGAAGGATCTACGAGCTGTTATGGATAGAAGAACGGCTAACTCAGCTGCAAATCCAGTATAAAATCTGACATGGATTCCACCAGGCCCTGGAGTTTTAATTGGTTTTAACGATTTCTTCTGTTTCTCAACACCGCTGACACTAATACTTATTTCAGTCAGTGATACGAGGGGTAAATTGTAGCAATTCTCCTGGGTTTTCGGTTGTAAAGGAACATTTGAAACCGGAGTTAAGCATTTCATCTTTTGCTTTGCTTTCGTAAATTTCAGTTTCTGTCTCATTCACTTTGGACTTTACACTAACTTTGCTGCCACAAACTGCCTTTACAAAAGTTTGTGTTCTGTGAAAGATCACTTGAAAATATTCCGCTAAGGTAGTCACTGAAGGCATCCCGCATTACTCTCTTGACAGTCAAGCGCGCTTCATTCAGTATCTCCCTATCTATAGCCCTATGCTTCTTTCTACGCTTACTATGCAGTAATCTCTGTTTCTGTAGAAGTTTCTTTACGGTGACAGTATACCATGGAAGTTCCCTCCCATTATGAACTGCTCTGTTGGCTGTATATCTCTCCAGTGCCTGCTCAACTATTCTTTTAAACTTGCGCCAGAGTTCCTCTTCGTTCTCCTACCTTATGTTTAAAGTTTCACGTTCCTCATTGAGATATGATGCTACTAATTTTTGATCTAGTTTATCGGACATATGCGTCTTACTTCTTATTTTACTTGTCCTTTGCACTTGACAGATACACTGAACGCCTGCAGAAACAGCACCACACTCTTCGTCATCACTCGCACAGGCTTCTTGTCTTCTTGTTCCTCTCGAAGTACGGTCATTTGGATCACATTCACTGAGATCAACTTCGTTTACGTGCACTCCTTGAGGTATGTGGAATGTGGGCAGCGGTGGTAACAATTTTTCCAGTTCCATAAATGTTACTTCATTAGCAAAATGATTGTTTGGCAACAGAATGTCCAACTTTATGTATGACTTTCCCCTTTCATAGGGCTTTCTGTACTGTGGCTTTCCTTCATTTTCAGTATCACCAGCCTTAATAACGTGTCCTGTGGGAAACTTTATGACAATATCACACCCATCAAGATGTTTAAGTGTCATGTAAAAGCAACAGAAAGCTTCAGTAGCAAAAAGTGCTTGGGGCATAACTAGATCACTGGCAGATCATTGGATCTTTTTATGTGCTTTTTTTTAGATCTATAATTAAATCTCGTGGTTCAACGTCAGGCTGGTAATCCCCTTCTCCACAAAAGTACATTTTCTGACTATCTTTCATTCCCTTATCAACATGAAGTTCTAATAATTTTGTTTCATTCAAAACTTTTTATCCTTGCATGTTGTACAGCGATCCTTCTCATGTATAACCTCTCCTTCACCACCAGATTTTGGACATCTTGACTGTAGCTGCTGCGTCATTCCAGTTTTCTGCTGTCTGGAGGGGAATTTATAAACACAACCAGCACGTGTTCCTCAGGTATGCGTTGTATGAGATCTTCCGCCTTTCCCACAACAAGTTGCACTAGTGACGTCCTTACTAAGCTACAGTTCTGATGATTTACCGTTTTGTAGGTCTTCTAGGCAGACTTTCAATTTTTGTATCTTATCGTCTCCTCTGTGAGGTTTTCTATTTCTCGTATCAGGGTCCGTACCCATACCATACAGACAATCACCAAATATTTGTGAGAACAAATCATCTGAAGAGAAGCCATTTCGTTCACGAGCTTATTCTTGCATTCTCTTCAACTCAACAGTGTCATTGTGGAACGTTTCGTGGGATTAGACAAGACTTCACAAGGAAATAAAATCTCTTTGAATGTGTCCCCAGCTTCTGGGCTCTCGTCTGCGTGAAATTCCTGTGTTACAAGTAACTTTGATTTCGTGATCAGACGCATCTCTATCCTCACCTAATAAATCATAAAACTTCCTCTAAACAAGGAATAATCGCTCGGCTGTGGATTCGAGCTGTAGCGAAGATCAAAGCATACAATCACGCCTACAATTTCCAAAGTTAATTTTCTCAAGTTGCGTCTTTCTCTGGTTATTTACACACACGTTAATCACGTGGAATCGCTCATAGACGGCGCAGCTGCAGTGTGCGCAAGGTCTATGCGCATCTCTACGCCACGAGCTGCACTGTGACATAGGTGCGTGGAAGGGATTCCGCGCCTGTTTGAGTCGTATGCGGCGAGTGTCCGCTCGCGTGAAATCGAGTGCGACAAAACCGCTGTAGTAGCGACTGATGGGGAACGACCGCGGTTCACTCGGCTTCGTCGTGCGCATGCAGTGCTTTAGCGCTGACCGCAGCGTGCGTCAACGACTGTGTGGTTTCCATATCGATATTGGACTCTCACAATCAGCCTAGGTCACTGTTATGCAGGTATACCGGAGGAGAGACTGGTTTGATGCAGAAATCAGTGCTACACTATCTTGCATCTCTTCGTCTCTGCGACCTAAATCTATTTGGACCTTTTTACTATAGTCAAGCTACAAATTCTATCGCCAAACACTTCCTTCCGTTCCAAATCGATGAAACCTTGATTACTACTGATGTGGCCTATCTGAAATTTCTTTCTTCCCCATTTCATTTCGAAACCTCTTCATTAGATAAGTGGTTCATTAGATGTACCGACGTAATCTTCAGCATTATTGTGTAGAATCAATTTCCATATCTTCTTATCCAAACTGTTTATCATCCACTTTCAACTTTCATATTAGGCTAAAATCCAGGCAAAAAATTTCAGAAACAACTTCGTATCACTTAGTTATATATTAAAAGCCAAAAAATTTTTCTTTTCATGCAGCGGCCAGTCTGCATTTCTTATGATGTGTACTTTTTGTCTAGCCACTACTTTGCTGCTCTACTAAGAATACTCATCTATTACGAGTTTCTCATTTGCTGATATAATTTCCACATCATCGCGTGATATAATTCGACTACACCCCATCGTCCTTGTTTTACTTGCATTGAATTTTATCTTATAAATGTTTTCAATACACTGTCCATTCGGTTCTACTGATCTTTGTGTCTGTGTGGTCCTTTAGAGAATAATTAAGTTATGGAAATCCACATGAATCGTAATTTTTTCTCCCAGAACTCTAATTCCCATTCAATGCCTCTCCTTGATTTTCTTAAGAAACTGCTCATTGTACAGATTGAAGAATATTACTTATGGCATAAAAAAGGGGCTCACACCCCCTCTCCCCCCCACCCCCCCCCCACCCACCGCTCACCTCAACTACCATTTTCCTTTCATGTTCTTCGACTCCTTGTATTTTAGCCATTCTTCTTTCAAAATTTGAAAGAGTGAATTCCAGTCAATGCTATGAGCTCGAATGTCTGTCAGTGTACACGATCTGTGGTCATACCTAATGGGTCGGGCAGTTTATAAGGATATTATGGCAAGAGAGCTTATTGAAATCATAAGGTTTGATGACAAAAGTACCCGCCAGTTAAGAAGGGAATCAGACAAGTTCACAGCAATCCATGATGTTTTCAACAAAGTGAATGATAGGTTTCCACTACCGTACAAACCAGGGGTCCACCTCACCAGTGACGAGATGCTCAGCTTGTTTAGAGGGCACTGCCCCTTCAAAGTATTTATGAAGGATAAACAGGGAAAGTATGGCATCCTTGTAGGCATGATGTCCGATGCAGTTGACAGATACGTCTTGAATATGGAACCCTATGCATGTATGTTCAGCATTTGTCGAAAGAAGAACGGGGTTCAGCATCTGTCGTCAAACGTCTGGTAGCACCTGTGGAAAATACTGGTCGAAATTTTACTACAGACCGATACTACACATCGGTGGATTTGGCGAAAGAGTTATACCAAGACTACAAAGTTACTACAATAGGAACTCTCCAGTCAAAGAGGAAGCATATTCCAGACATAATGAAGAACTCGTCAAATCGAGAGCTATATTCATCAATGTTCATGTTCACAGACTCATCAACAGGTAGGCCTCCAGTAACTTTGGTGTCCTACATAGCAAAAACGAAACCAAGTAAAAAGTTAATGATGTTGTCAACAATACACCACGATAAAGGCACTGTTGGAGGAGAGAAGAATAAAACCGAGATAAATGCATATTATAATTCCACTAAAGGTGGAATTGATACCATTGATCAAATGGCGAGTATGTACACGTGCAAGAGGGGAACAAAGAGATGGCCTCTATCTGTATTTTACTCTCTCATCGACAATTGTGCTATCAATGCAACCA
Source organism: Schistocerca nitens (assembly GCF_023898315.1). Classification (NCBI taxonomy): domain Eukaryota; kingdom Metazoa; phylum Arthropoda; class Insecta; order Orthoptera; family Acrididae; genus Schistocerca; species Schistocerca nitens. The sequence goes on along the minus strand of NC_064621.1, from coordinate 577,535,093 downwards.
CCATATTCATCCAGCAACATCCAAGATGGAATGAAAAGAAATACAACAAACGGAAACTTTAACTTCTGCAAGCTGGCGCCGGCCGCGGTGGTCTCGCGGTTCTAGGCGCGCAGTCCGGAACCGTGCGACTGCTACGGTCGCAGGTTCGAATCCTGCCTCGGGCATGGATGTGTGTGATGTCCTTAGGTTAGTTAGTTAGGTTTAAGTAGTTCTAAGTTCTAGGGGACTGATGACCACAGCAGTTGAGTCCCATAGTGCTCAGAGCCATTTGAACCATTTTGCAAGCTGGTATGCAACTAGTGAAACAGCAGGTAGAAGAAAGAAGTGGCAATGCAAGAGGGTTATCTAGCCAATTTGTTCAATCAGTGGAGATTATTCTAGAAAAGAAAATCAAAGAAGTGACAACAGAAGCACGTCAGCGTCTTGCAGGGAGAGGTCGGTACCATATTTGTGTAAGAGAAGCTAAAACAAATAAGCAGAAGTACAACAATCCAAGTAAACCAAAACAGTATTGTGGACAGTGTCAGAAACATGTGTCTAACACACATTCAGAAAAGAATTGTGAAGTGTGTCTCTTGCCTTGAAGTTGAGTACTCAGAGTGGTCTATTGTATATGAACACATCTGTGTTTTGTATTGTAATATGTCAATCTTTTATTCACTCAAGTAAATATTTATAACACATAACAACATTTATAAACCGATGCCTTAGTTAAAATACATAAACCATTTTGAAAGTTATAATTTTTCGTCAGTAAACATGTTTTATACCTGTGGGCCCCCGACCGCCCCCCCCCCCCCCCCCACCACTTTAGGCATCCAAGTTAGAAGAAAAGGCTTGGGCGTCCTAGGGTTAACTCCCCGAGAAAATTTTCTACGTATAACAACACGTCCGCTTGACGTTTGAAGTGCAATAACGTACCCGCAGCACCGATAGCCCTAACATTAACAACGTTTCTGAATTGTTTACTAAGTAATTACAACACATTTTACTTTAGTAAATTGTTCAGTAGAATAGCTATAATCCCAGGCTGATAAATAAGTTCTATGACTTATGATACTTACATTGCGGTTTTCAGTCAAATGTCGGCTCATCTCCCGAGTTCAAAAAATGGTTCAAATGGCTCTGAGCACTATGGGATTTAACATCTATGGTCATCAGTCCCCTAGAACTCAGAACTACTTAAACCCAATTAACCTAAGGACATCACACAACACCCAGTCATCACGAGGCGGAGAAAATCCCTGACCCCGCCGGGAATCGAATCCGGGAACCCGGGCGCGGGAAGCGAGAACGCTACCGCACGACCACAAGCTGCAGACTCTCCCGAGTTCGAGTCCCGGTCAGGGCACACAGTTTTCAACTGTCCCCTTTGATATTTGTCAACGCCTGTAATCAGCGAAGGGTCTACATTTCGTTATAACTTCATTCTTCGAGAGCTGCAAGATCACTAGTGATATCTGTACAGATATCAGCTTACCAGCCAATCATCGTCTTCAGTGCGTATGCACTCAAATTAGTTCCGTTTCAGCCATTCTAGCGAGTGGCCGCAGTTAACTGCTGCGCTGCACTTCAGTGTTTACATCGCTGTATTTGTGCTTCGCCGAGTGCTGTCCGTCCGTTAATCTCGGTGTTCGTTCATATTCCTTGTGATCTGATCGCTCTTTCTGGTTTTGCTGCTGCTAATTGGAATTTTGGTTGTTTAACCGAAACTGAGTCGCTGGATTAACCATGGCTACAAACCTCAGGAAGAATACTCTGGTCTTTGCTTTTGACAAGGAATCCTGTCCTGTTCAGCCGACATCCCCGGAAGTAGATGACTGGATTACACAGGTAATTGGTCTCAGTTCTGAAAGCGTCCATGCCTGGCAACTGGATCAGTAAAAATACTGTGTTTCTGCCAAGTTAATCAGTGCTGCGACTATTGATAAAGTATTACGAAAGTGGGGCTATGAAGTAGATTTTGTGGACAGAAATTGTTGTAAAAGTAAGGTTTCCATCTATAGAGTGGACATTCATTACAGAACCGTTCGTGTCTTGAGTCTTCCCATTGAAATTGAAAATGATAAGATTAAGGAAGCTTTTTCAAACTACGGGGACGTTAAATCAATTGTAAACGAAATATGGTCGTCTCGCTTTAAACTGCAGTATTTCAACGGCGTCCGCTGTTTACAGATGGACGTTAAGACAAATACTCCGTCTCACATAACTGTTTTTGGGTATAAGGCACAAATTGTTTATACACGTCAGGAAGCTACATGTCATATATGTAACAAAAACGGCCACTTCAGACAGGAATGTCCGCGGCGTACTGTTCTTCATAAAAGTAATTTGATACAGCGTCAGAAGCTTACCTTAAATGATCTGTTACTAAAGAATAGCTCGGATCAACTGGCTGATGACGTTAACGCAGCGGGCCAAACTGATGTTTCCCTTCACGGATACAGTCAATTTCCCCCGTTAACAATAAGGGGAATCCCTGTTACCACTACTCGTGAAACTGAAACACAACCGAAAAAATCGACCTCTGGAGACAACGGGTAGTTGTTCAGAGGACGAACTGTCCTGTCCAACTCCCTCACTTCGCAGGCAAAAACAGTGCGCTGAGGAGGCAGAGGAACCGAAAGGCTAAAAGCGAATAGAAACTAATGGACAGTAAGATAATACTCATACGGTACCAGAAAATGAAGGGGGTGTAATCAGTATTAATTTCCGAGAAACAATAGGTGCAGTAGTCGATTACAAAGATCAGCAGCTATCTGTTAATAAACAAATACTGGGAGAGGTTGCAAAACTGCAGTCTCTGTTTGTTTCCCTCGATCAGGAAGTAAGTGATATTAATAAAGAACGAGGAGGTGCTGGCCAAACTGATGGCTCAAATGGTTCAAATGGCTCTGAGCACTATGGGACTCAACATCTTAGGTCATAAGTCCCCTAGAACTTAGAACTACTTAAACCTAACTAACCTAAGGACATCACACACACCCATGCCCGAGGCAGGATTCGAACCTGCGACCGTAGCAGTCCCGCGGTTCCGGACTGCAGCGCCAGAACCGCTAGACCACCGCGGCCGAAACTGAAATCACGGTCAACACCTCAGGGCAGGCGCCGGCAACCGAAATTGCGAAAGTGTCTGCTGCTGCTCCAGATAAGCCGCTAAGTAAAATACCGACGCAACCAAATGAGAATGTAGCTCGTAACCAAGGAAAGGGAAAATCCGGAAAGGGCGACCCAAGCCTAAACAATGTTCGGACCGAAATGGACCTACACGAATCACTGGAGGCAAAATCAGAGAGTTCACCAGGGAATCAGTCTGCTTGCGTTACAATAGAAAACAACAGAAGTAGGAAAAAACGGGACTGTAACTAATAAACTGATTGAAGCGTTATTCCATGTTCGGCCTTCCGAGAAAGCTGTTATAGTGTAACTCAGCCCTGAGCCACAGGAAACTAAATTAGTTCATCAAAACAACTACATAGTGACAGCGCAATGACGCAATCTTGTTCTGTCACCAGTATAAACACAAAAAAAATTACGTCCGGTTTGAAATTATCGTCCCTTAAGGAATTTTTGTACGAATCCGCGACTGATACTGTCCTGTTACAAGAAGTTCTAATTTCGGATTGAGTAATTCCCGGTTTTGTCAGTTGCATAAATATGTCTCCTGATACAAGTGTTGGAACAGCTGTTATGTTGAGGGAAGGGATTACAGTGTTAGATACAATTATTGTCGGTGGTGACTTCAATCTACCCTAGATATAATGGAAAAATTATGCGTTTAAGGCTGACGGCAGGCGTAAAACATCATCCGAAATTGCACTGAATGCTTTCTGAGAAAAGTATTTAGAACAATTTGTTCATGAGCACACTCGAAGCGTAACTTGTTGCGAAAAAATACTTGATCTTTTAGCAACAAATAATCCTGGACAAATAGTATTGTAACGAGTACAAGGATTAGCGACCACAAGGCAGTTGCTGCTAGGCTGAATACCGCAACATCTACAACCATCTAAAAGAAACGCCAAGTATATCTATTTAAAAAAGCTGATAAAAATGCTCTTAACGCCTTTTTAGGAGACAGTCTTCACCCCTTCCGATCTGATCATGTAAGTGTAGAAAACTTGTGGAATGTTTTCGAAGAGATAGTATCGAAAGCAGTTGAGGGGTATGTTGTTGTTGTTGTGGTCTTCAGTCCTGAGACTGGTTTGATGCAGCTCTCCATACTACTCTATCCTGTGCAAGCTTCTTCATCTCCCAGTACCTACTGCAGCGTACATCCTTCTGAATCTGCTTAGTGTATTCATCTCTTGGTCTCCCTCTACGATTTTTACCCTCCACGCTGCCCTCCAGTACTAAATTGGTGATCCCTTGATGCCTCAGAACATGTCCTACCAACCGATCCCTTCTTCTAGTCATGTTGTGCCACAAACTCCTCTTCGCCCAAATTCTATTCAATACCTCATCAGTAGTTATGTGATCTGCCCATCTAATCTTCAGCATTCTTCTGTAGCACTACATTTCGAAAGCTTCTATTCTCTTCTTGTCTAAACTATTTAATGTCGATGTTTCACTTCCATACATGGCTACACTCCATTCAAATACACTCCTGGAAATGGAAAAAAGAACACATTGACACCGGTGTGTCAGACCCACCATACTTGCTCCGGACACTGCGAGAGGGCTGTACAAGCAATGATCACACGCACGGCACAGCGGACACACCAGGAACCGCGGTGTTGGCCGTCGAATGGCGCTAGCTGCGCAGCATTTGTGCACCGCCGCCGTCAGTGTCAGCCAGTTTGCCGTGGCATACGGAGCTCCATCGCAGTCTTTAACACTGGTAGCATGCCGCGACAGCGTGGACGTGAACCGTATGTGCAGTTGACGGACTTTGAGCGAGGGCGTATAGTGGGCATGCGGGAGGCCGGGTGGACGTACCGCCGAATTGCTCAACACGTGGGGCGTGAGGTCTCCACAGTACATCGATGTTGTCGCCAGTGGTCGGCGGAAGGTGCACGTGCCCGTCGACCTGGGACCGGACCGCAGCGACGCACGGATGCACGCCAAGACCGTAGGATCCTACGCAGTGCCGTAGGGGACCGCACCGCCACTTCCCAGCATATTAGGGACACTGTTGCCTCCTGGGGTATCGGCAAGGACCATTCGCAACCGTCTCCATGAAGCTGGGCTACGGTCCCGCATACCGTTAGGCCGTCTTCCGCTCACGCCCCAACATCGTGCAGCCCGCCTCCAGTGGTGTCGCGACAGGCGTGAATGGAGGGACGAATGGAGACGTGTCGTCTTCAGCGATGAGAGTCGCTTCTGCCTTGGTGCCAATGATGGTCGTATGCGTGTTTGGCGCCGTGCAGGTGAGCGCCACAATCAGGACTGCATACGACCGAGGCACACAGGGCCAACACCCGGCATCATGGTGTGGGGAGCGATCTCCTACACTGGCCGTACACCACTGGTGATCGTCGAGGGGACACTGAATAGTGCACGGTACATCCAAACCGTCATCGAACCCATCGTTCTACCATTCCTAGACCGGCAAGGGAACTTGCTGTTCCAACAGGACAATGCACGTCCGCATGTATCCCGTGCCACCCAACGTGCTCTAGAAGGTGTAAGTCAACTACCCTGGCCAGCAAGATCTCCGGATCTGTCCCCCATTGAGCATGTTTGGGGCTGGATGAAGCGTCGTCTCACGCGGTCTGCACGTCCAGCACGAACGCTGGTCCAACTGAGGCGCCAGGTGGAAATGGCATGGCAAGCCGTTCCACAGGACTACATCCAGCATCTCTACGATCGTCTCCATGGGAGAATAGCAGCCTGCATTGCTGCGAAAGGTGGATATACACTGTACTAGTGCCGACATTGTGCATGCTCTGTTGCCTGTGTCTATGTGCCTGTGGTTCTGTCAGTGTGATCATGTGATGTATCTGACCCCAGGAATGTGTCAATAAAGTTTCCCCTTCCTGGGACAATGAATTCACGGTGTTCTTATTTCAATTTCCAGGAGTGTACTTTCAGAAACGGCTTCCTGACACATAAATCAATACTTCGATATTAACAAATTTCTCTTCTTCAGAAACGCTTTCCTTGCCATTAACAGTCTACATTTTATATCATCTCTACTTAGACCATCATTAGTTATTTTGCTCCCCAAATAGAAAAACTGCTTTACTACCTTAAGTGTCTCATTTCCTAATCTAATTCCCTCAGCATCACCCGACTTAATTCGACTACATTCCATTATCCTCGTTTTGATTTTGTTGATGTTCATCTTATACCCTCCTTTCAAGATACTGTTCATTCCGTTCAGCTGTCTTTCCTACAGTTCTGTATGTGTGGGCATTCCACTTTCTGCCGTTTCTGACGATTACTTCCAGGTACTTTATGGTGGTTACTGTGTCCCGAGACTTTTCGCCAATAGTTCAATCGAATGGTAGACGATAGTTTCGCCTATTTATTCATAATGTGGAACATTTATTTACTTCCAGGGTTAGCTAAAAGTCCCTGCTCCAGACACTAATTCTTGTAGGTTGTCCAGCTTTACTACAACATTCTAGCATTGCAACCATCTTGTAGACAACTACATCCGCTTCCAAATGCCTAAAATAAGTTCAAACGTTATCCACTAGGTTAGTAACAGCTCTTTAACATTCTGTTGAGGTGCCCTCAAAACTATCTTCGCAGATGTTGATTTCTTCCATTTAAAGCACGGATAAATTCTATCTGCTAGCAAGGTCTCAGTCCAGTCACAGATCTGATCCGATACTCGGTTACCCATGATTTGTTCATCAAACGACTGCAGAGAACTGAACTGGAAGCTTCCCAGAAGGCAAGCAAACACGACAATCAACATGGGAGTCTACGTCTGTGAAGCTCTTGACAGAGGTGATAGCGTATGACTATGACAAATGTTTCATAACTCTGCGGTCATATAATCAAATAATTATGTGCTTCTGTCCAACGACTATTTTTCAAAGTGGGAATGATTTGTACTATTTCCAGTCGCTAGGTACTCTTCGCTGCTCCATTGATCTACAGTGTACTTCTGCTAGAAAGAAAGGTCCTACATATAATATTTGTAGAATCCCACAAGCATGTCATTCGGTACACATGCTTGTACTCCTATAACTCTTACAGTAAGATTGGTATCGAATATCTGTAATACGTAACAGTGTCTCACAAGTACTGCAGAAGGCCACGTGGGGGTTCAAGTGCTGCATTTTGTTGTCGTGGTATTACGCCACCCACTTGGAAATAATGTGCTCGCTTAATATTGACAAAGCAAGGTTTGACTGGATACATTAGCACGAAAATCCCTTTGCCGTAATTGGGTAAAGCACTTGAGACAGAAGCTCGCTTTTTTAGGCAGAGGATTTCCTCGTAAAGTGTGTCCATATTCTCGTAGTCAGGTAACTGATCATTATAACTTGAACTTGCCTTTTGTTTCAAGTTTGTAATTTCTTTAGCATTGTCCATTGCGTCTCACATCTTATAAATATTTACAATAACGTATACTGTCACTCACTGTCAAAGAAAGTAGAGTAATACCATCAAAAACATTTTCAAAAGTCCCTATCGTATGTTTCTTCTTTGCAGCACCTTTTAAAAAATGTTACATGTGTCACATTGTGCTGTTTACGAATACCACTATCCGTCACTGTAGATCTGATAACTGACACTGTTTCACTGGTTATTAATGTCATACATTCAAAGTCAAATATAATTATTAACTGCCACAGCACTCTAAATCCATTCCTTCAAGCGACGTCACATAGGCTAAAACCCTTCCATTTTGTTAACAAGACATGCCCCAGACATTGGTGGTAAGACAGTATCCATACACGTGACGATTGTCATGCAAATGTGCAAGTTAATCCTTTCTGAAAACTTTTATCTGAAAACCACTCACCTTGCTTCTTCTAAAGTTCTCCCTTCGCTGCAGTGGGAGCACTCGGTTATGGCCTCTTAAGGAGATGGCACAGTAATTGTGATAATCGGAGGACATCCTTAACTACTCCTATTTTACTATAAGGAGTACACAGCTGTTCTTTTTCAAGGGATGTCTGTTATCAGTTCCTTTGGTCTTTGATCACAGCACAGTAAACAATAAACACAGTGTTTTGCGCAAAATCTAGTTTACTGAAATCGCTCTCACATTAAATTTTTAACTGTTTCTGGTTCATGTCCGGGACCACACTAGTAATTGGTCCGTGACTGAGCCATTTAATAGACATTTATCGGTATTTCAAAGCAAATTTTTGATGGTCGAGCACGAAAATCCATATGCCCTGGCTGCCACCAACCAGCTACCTACCCTCTGACGATACAATCTACCTCACACACCAAGATTTTCAGCAAGTCACAGCAAAGGAGTTCTCATGCTACTACGTACAGTGGAACTCTCCTTGGCCGATAAGAGTCGAAAACCTTGTCCACAAGTGGAAGAGGCCATGACACATGAGCAAACTGCTATACTAGAACCTCCATATGTCCTTCTATACACACTGTACGCGTTGAGACATAATGCATCATATTACAAATATCTCTTGCCCGTTATGACATTAACGTTGCACACTGTTAAGCGATTTCGGTTGGTTCTATGTTTCACGATCATTTATCTCAATATCTGCTATTCTGGTGGTCATTCAATGATTAACGGGGGTGGGGGAAGTGTATTACGATTTTCTGAGCTGAAATGATTTCGAAATACCACATGCACTATTTTGGCTTTCATTCTGTTCTCTTCCATTTAATTCCCAGTATGGTCACTGAGCAACTGAATAACTACAGGGTGATTACAATTAAACTTTCAAAACGCTGTAGAAATAACACCACTGGTCAGAAAGACGTCAAATTGCAGGGGATTGTTATCGGAGAAGGGGAAAACGTATGGCAGAAGAAAGCAAAGTGTGAAATTTGGTTAATAGATGGCGCTGTATGAGTCAGAATGCGTCAATGAAAGCACCTGTCATGCGCACGACCCATTGAAGTTGATATAAACACGTCCGGTACACGACTTGTCCTCCTTTCGCGTCTGCGACGTTCGCCATGACTGCCTCAATGCAGGATCGCGTTCTGCTTGTAAAGCAGTATTACAAGAATGATGACTGTGCACACGTCACTTTGCAGAAGTTCCGGACACTGAAGGGTTTGAGAAAAGGCGTAAGTCAGACGACTGCTGTGAGTGTGGAGAAAATGATTCGGTAATTCGTAAAGACGATTTATTTTGGTGTGCAACCTGGTAGAGGGAGGAAACGAATTGATTTGACGTCAGTGGATGCAGTGACCACAGCAATGCAGTAGGAGGCGAGGGCTGGTGTGCAAGCGTGTAGTGCACGGAGAATTGCCCGAACACTGGACATCCCTTTGAACACAGTGCATAAAATCCTACGAAACATCCTTCTTTGCTATCCACTTAAAATTACCCATGTGCACGAGCTGCTCCCTGTTGACCTGCCAGTAAGAGAGACCTATGTTTTAAAATATCTTGGTCGCATAGAAGTGGATTTTGTGGACAGACGAAGCCCGCTTCCATCTGACAGGATATTTCAGTACACAGAATTGTCAAATATCAGCAACGGAAAATCCACACGCAAATTAACCATTACCACTTCATACTGCAAAGGTCACTGTGTGGTGCGGGTTGCCTGCATCATTTATCATAGGGCCATCATTCTTCGAAGAGACAGGTGCTTCCGGTCCTGTTGCCTGTACCGTTATGGTAAGCGCTATGAGTGCCTTTTGCGCAACCACGTCATTCCAGCTCTCCATCAGGGTAGATGATGACATCACTTTTATGCAAGATGGCGCACCTCCGCAAATTGATAATCCAGTTAAGTAGCGCTGAAGTGCCATTTCGGAAATGACAGAATTATCAGCCACTATTTCCCTACAGCCTGGCTGCCTGATAACCTGATTTTAATCCGTGTGACTTCTGGCTGTCCGCTATCCGAAAGGTGTTATGTTCAGTGTTCCGATTGCAAACTTAGCTGCACTGAAAGCACGCATTGCGCAACACATTCCAAACGTGACCCCCGAAAAACTTCGATCAGTTGTGGAACATGTTGTTTCTGGATTTCAACTTATTGCCGAAAACGGTGATCAGCATATTGAACATGTTTTGCACCAGTCACACGGAAATTAATAAACCGATTTGATTTTGAATGATGCCTATAATGCGGGTTTTGGTCGCAGGACAATTAAAAATCGATGTTATTGACATTTTTATACCGTTTTTGGCCTGATCACAATTAAAAACTGATGTGAGTGATGCTTTTATGCGGGTTTCGGCCTCAGGACAATTAAAATCCGATTTTTCTCACCCGATGTGATATGACCTTGCCGTGGTGGATGGGCTTACGTAACTAACAGTATCACACCTGTACACCGACTCACACTGAGTATTACAGTTTTTTAACGTCAAACGTACACCTTAGGCATTTTTGTATGATTCACTTGTCAATTGAAGCCGACCACTATTAAATTACGATGCTGACAACGCCATCTACTGCTACATTTTGTAACTATTTATTTGTCCTCTGCCACACATTTCTCCCCTTCTCCGATAGTATTTCGTTGCAATTTGACGTCATTCTGACCAGTGGTGTAATTTTTTACTGAGGATAGAAAGTTTAACTTTAATTATAATCACCCTGTAAAACAGAACTACTTATTACGTTAGGTAAGATCAGTACTTCTTAGAATTTCAGTTCAAATCTGTTTGGAAATTTTTATTTTCTGCCTCACTGAATGCTTCTGACACACGCATTTTAGCTTCACCCCGCTTTTCTTTCTCAAAGTGACTAACATCGCTTAAATTTGTGACTAAGCTCTTTGTGCTTTCGTAGCAAAATCTCAATATGGCTGTTCAATCACAACGACTCGTTCTCATCTCACACAACTTTCCTCTACATATATAGCCCTAATGTGTATTGTAGCATGCTTTTGAAGCTAACCAGATTTTTCTAAATATCCCCATCCTTAGACCTGAACATTTGGTGTTGATTATTCACTCTGCCATTGGTTCATTGGTTCCCTGTGACGCTTCCTAAGAATAAAAATCTTCTCCTACAGTATTTAAAATTCTCTACAACATCTGAAGTAAATTATGCTAAAAGATCCTTACGGTGACTGATGGCCTCCTCCACATTAGCTAAGCTTGTAGTTCGCCTTATGTCAATCTCTATTCCAAACTTTTATTGCACTACAATTGTTTGATTACATATTTACTTAAAAATTGTACTAGCATATAAACAATACAAACTTACGTAAACTGGAAGAGGATGTGTTTAGAAAATTCCTATACGTTAGCTGGGATCTGAACCCAGGACTTCCAGCATGTGGAAAAATGTATAAGAACTTTTGAATTTCGTTTTGTATTTTTCCACCGTCGTAATTTTTGTGCTTCGGGAAGTCCGTGATGAGAAACAAATGTGTGACATGAAGTGTAGTAGGAGGCTAGCTGCCGCTCTAGTAAATAGGCGTAGAGTTGTAGGTAAACTTACTGTCATCTCATTTTACACAACTGATAACGCTCTTGTTCTTGTGCTACTTTTTAACTTGGAATCCTGAAGATGGATATAATTCTGAAACGCATCTTGCGTATTTTGTGATCAATGAAGTCATACTTCACCTCCTATAAGCACTTTTATGCGATCTAGAAAACGTATCTACAGATCTATGCATATTTTTTGTGATGAGTATATTTTTAATCTTTCCTGAATGTGATGGACTACAATTGCAATTAGGCAACTGCATTATTTTTGATGCCAGGATGAGATGTTAGTACCATTTAACGCTATCTTCATCAGGATACAGACTGAGTTTGTGGAATGCACAAATAGTTTTCAAGTTTTCTCCAAGATGTGACTCGGGCTACCTACTAAATTGTGACCTATTACGCTAGTAATGAAGCAGTGCGCTGCGAGAAGCAGTGGAAAAATGAAAGTTATTGAGGCGTATCGATATGTGTGGGCTCCACTATCGCTACACACCGCAACAGCTGGGCTTTTAGGCGGACGCTAACTAGACCAGAACTAGACGTCGACCTCTCAGCGCGAAGTATATTAAATTCACAGCGGCCACGGTGGGCGACCTCAGCTCACCGCTAACCGGCTCAGCCTCACCCCTCACCCCTCACAGCTCACTGCCGATACAGAAAACTCTCTTACGCCGAAATTTAATGGAAAGTCCGCCGTTTTAACACTTGAGCAGCCCTACTGACGGCAGAACTTCGTCCCCCAATGTCATTATCTTCCGCCAGTTCTCCTTTTGCCGATACCTAAAGCTACGGAGCAAAGAGAAGCTCGAATTAAAAGAACAAGTTGGCACGTGTAACGCCGCGCCAGCTCTCGCTGCTCCTGTTCGCATGACTTAGAGATTACTGTTGGAGATTATTCCCCTGTAGTTGTTTCCTTCTCTTTTAATTAACAGTGGTTCTTTGTTTAATGCTGACATTAAAACAGGAATATTTACTGGTAGTCGATGGTCACATGAAAATGAACCAGTTTACTGATGTGCAACAAATTAACAGTACATTTCACATGTGATATTGTGATTTCAAGAACAGTACGTCGTTCTCATCACAGCTTGAGGCAATGGGCTCCAAGGTCTGAATTAGCACTAAAGTCTATGTCTGGTCTTTGTTTCTCTCTTTCTGGCGGAATGGAATGCGTTCTTACTTTAGTTTACTAGCTGTTTACCTGATGAAGCCCAATTGCTTATTTATCCCACTCTTATATTGTAAAAGAAACGGAAATCACGGTGTCATATCATTTTCTTTTATTTGTACATGTCAACACCTTCGCGTCTACACATAAGCCCTGTATGTGTTATAGGTGCATCACCAAAACTGTGTTACTTTCCAATTAGATGTGTACACCCAACGTTCGATTCAAGTTACTGTACGCAACTACGGTTCTGTCTTCCTAGCTACTACTACTACTGCTCTGAAAGCCCCAGTGACAATTGATACTTATATTACAGCTTACCTCAGATACATTCCTAAAAATATTCATTCACACATGATTCTTCGGCAATTTTTCGTTGTCTGTGGGGAGAGCATACACCCGTCGCAGTAAAATTCTAACGCGACGAGCTGAAAATTAACCTATATTTGAAGAGGGCAATTTGAGAAACCATCAGTGATATCGTATTGCAGTTTAAAGTTATGTTTATTCTTATATCAAAATATACGAGTTTTAATAGCACGTCAAGCCAATGGTAAAATTCAGAATATATGAGGGCTATTTGGAAAGTAAGGTCCGACCGGCCGCGAAATATAAACCATAGTAGAAATGAAAAGTATTTTATTTGAAACACTTTGCTGCAACTTCCAGCTACTTCTCTGTACAGCCACAGCTCCGACATAGACACACGTCGTAGCGTTGTAACAACTTACCAATACCTTCGCCATAGAAGGCAGCCTTCTGTACTTTCCACCACTTATATACGCTGCTCTGCACTTCATTGTCTGTGCCAAAGTGTTGTCTTCATAGCCAGTGGTTCGTTTACGAAGAGATGAACGTAAGAGCGCGCCAAGTCCATGCTGAAGGGTGGGTGATTGAATAATTTCCATCGAAAACTTTGCAGGAACGTCGTCATTGAGCCTGCAGCGTGCGGCCGAGAATTGTCATGAAGAAGGAAACGTAGGACAGTTACGTTGTGTGAGGTTACACATAATTAAGCGAAAAATTTCAGCGATTACCCATACGTGACGGAAAACACTATTTTGTAGGCATCTTTACGTGCTGACTCTGCGTTCAGAACTGAAAAGACAGACGTGGTGCAATAGACGTACATACTAGAGACACTGCCCAACACATCTGTCCAAAGCTTGATAGGATCTGCACTGTCGTTTCCATTTCGCGACCTATCGGACCCTACTTTCCGAACAGCCCTCGCAGTATCCCATGTCACCAGTTTCAATCGCGATTCTCAATTCTACGAAAACTAAGTGCGACAGCCCGCAAACAACCTACATCACCCTCAAACGGGACTCTCAGACTCCCCAAAAACGTAAGACAACCGCAGCATGAATCACTTAAAAAAATTCTCTGAAACGAATAATTGCTCCTACAAAAATCTCTGACACCCCCTTATCGCCTAGGAACCTATGACCGTGTTCTTATTTGTAGGCGCTATCTTTCCCCTTCTAGTGCCTTCAATACTGGCGTTGCGAAACTGCATATTTTAAGTGAAAAATTATTACAACAGGTTAATGATCATAGTAAGAGCCTCGTTGCACTGATCATTTTGTACCTCACACTACACATCTTTGTGTGAGGTATAAGCCGAGCGTTTCTAGGCGCTTCAGTCTGGAACCGCGTGACCGCTACGGTCGCAGGTTCGAATCCTGCCTCGGGCATGGATGTGTGTGATGTCCTTAGGTTAGTTAGGTTTAAGTAGTTCTAAGTTCTAGGGGACTGATGACCTCAGATATTAAGTCCCATAGTGCCCAAAGCCATTTGAACCATTTTTTTCGGCTGGCGCCAGGGGCGGGCGCCATGTTTGAAACTGCCGCTCCCGCGTCGTGCATGTCTTTGCTTTCTTTCGATGTCCAACGCCCGCCTCCATGCCTTGCTGAGTGTGTACTCCGTCTCTGTTGAAACTGTTGTTGTTTAAAGATACGGGATATGTTGCGCCCTGTTAAAGAAGACATTGCCCTTCGAGTGTCCGGCGTGTATGGTGTACCCTGTGAATGTGGCAGCATGTATATCGGACAAACAATGCACGGTTGTAGAGCGTTGTGCTGAGCACAAGTGCCACATAAAACAAAGGGAGCTTCACAAGTCGGACATAGCGGAGCATTGCCTAGAAAACGGACATAAAATACAGATCGAAAATACAGAAGTGTTGGCTCATGCATCTACATATTGGGACTCTGTTATAAAGGAAGCGGCCGTGATTCGTTTCAACAACAACAATTTCAACAGAGACCGGGGTACACACTCAGCAGGGCATGGTGGTGGGCGTTGGACATCGAAAGAAAGCAAAGACGGATGCACGACGGAGGAGCGACAGTTTCAAACGTGGCGTTTGCCCCTGGCTCAACCTGACGTCACCGGTGCTGCCACGGGCAATAGATGTGCTACCTGCCAGGGTCGACATAACGCACGTGCCACATTTGGTCTATTTGATGGGGTGCTGATGAAGTCATCATGCCTATATAAATGAGAAACCGTAGTAGCCCCGGCAGTCAGTGAACTTCTGAGGACGATGGCGGAGATGGTCATCGAAAGCTCGAGGATTTTGTTGGAAGTGACGAGGCTTGAAAACAGAAAACGGTTTATTCATAAATGACATTCCATCCGACCGTTGGATTGGCGGCAATGGACAGGATGACACAGCCTGATTTGCATGCCTTCCCAGTACACTCATCTGAGACCATGCTACTTTTACATTTGAAGGCTCATATAGGGTCATATCTATGTGCCTCCACTTAGGAATGGTGGTCACACCGAACACTTGTAAAAAAAATCACTTCAGTTACTCTTTCATTTGATGTTATTCATAGCTATAAGATGAATGCAATAAATGCTACAAATGCTTCAACCCGAATATTCATTTCTAAACACCCGGCACAATTTGGAGAATGTTCTTACTCCATCGACTGGAGATCTAGTCTCTCGTGAAGTTCAATACTCGAAGTTTTCCGCCTTTGCGGTTGATGCCACCACCACTTCGCTGTACAACAGAACTAATAACCTACACTGATCAGCCGGAACATTACGACTACCTGTATAATAGCCGAGATGTCCACGAATAACAGAGGCAACGTTTGGCGGCACAGAAGCACTGTTGCCTTGGCAGGTCGCAGATGGGAGTTGGCACCACATCTGCTCACGGAACTCACCTAATTTCTATTAATTCCTAAATTCCGAAATTCCGGGGAAGAGGGGCAATGAGCTCTGACGCCATGTTAAATCATACCCCAAATGCGTTCGAACGGTTTCAGATATGGCGAATTGAGGGCGGGTGGGGAGGGGCGTGGGGGGGTGGGGGGATAAACACAGCAATTGTAACGCGCCACTGTATTCCTAGAACCACTCCATCACACTCGTGGCCTTGTAACATGGGGCATTATCTTGTAGAAAAAGGACATTCCAGTCGCGAAACTTGATCGTCATGAAGGTGTGCAATTACTGCACGATACTTCTTGGCCATCATGGTAAATTACACAAGCTCTACTGGACCCATGGATATGCACATGAATTATCTCCAGGGCGTAATGCAGCCGCGGTCAGCATGTCTCTATCCTGCAGTACAGGTGTCAAGCTGCTGTTCCTCTGGAACACGATGGATTAGCGCCCTTCCATCGGCGTGAAGAATAAGGTATCGCGATTCATGAGTACATGCAACATTCTGCCACTACGCCAACGTCCGGTACCGATGATGACATGCCGATTTCAGTCGTAGTTGCCGATGTCGTGGTGACAACATTTGCATTTGTTCGGTGCACTGCGTGTTCAGACATACTTGTACTCTGCCCAGCATTTAAGTCTGATGTTAGCTCCGCCACAGTTCGCCGCCTGTCCCGTTTTAGCCGTCTGTCCATCCTACGACGTCCGAGATTTGTAATGAGGGGTGGCCACCGAACCCCACGACGTCTGGACGTGGCTTCACCTTGGTTTTGCCACGTGTTGAAGACACTAACCATAGCACTCCTCTAAGACCCGAAAAGTCGTGCAGTTTCCGAAATGTTCGCATCGAGCCTCTGGACCATCACAATTTGCCTTCGGATAGATCCCGCGGCTTCCACATTGTGCACAAGGACAGCGAGTTCTCTGATACTACGTGCAACGTTCGTGTGACTGACTAGCAGTCATTGCTCGCCGGGTGACTATGGTATAGCCTGGACGGGTTTATATCGGAACTAGGTCGGTGGACATAACGTTCTGGCTGATCAGTTCACGTCCTTGCAGACTCACATCCAACATGTCATCCATACGCACTGTAGTCACTAAAACCGCTGATGAAATTGTTAAGTTTACAACAGAAATTAGGGAGTGAATCTTGAATAAATAAGAAAATTAACAAAAGCTGGTAATTCAGAGCAAACGCTTCTACACATTCAGTACTATTACTCTGAGTACGGGTGGTGGTTCACTTAACCTTCCCAGCATGCTCTTAAACAACTGCACCGATCTTGCCGGAGGAGAGTTGAAACTAGAGTCAGATACAGAAGAGAGAGGCGCTCCAGCTGGACAATAACACAGCAGGCGCCCTCCCAGGGTGCCACTGTACGCGTTGGTCCCAAAAGGACGACTCGTGGACTGTTCTTGCCCTGTGCGCAAGAGATAATAGCACCATGCGGACTGTCGGTGGGACCTGACAAATTGCCGACTCAGAGACACGCAGTGCACTGATGATATCGGAGCAGCTAATCAACACTCAAGATTAC
The DNA here is from genome assembly GCF_023898315.1 of Schistocerca nitens. Lineage (NCBI taxonomy): Eukaryota > Metazoa > Arthropoda > Insecta > Orthoptera > Acrididae > Schistocerca > Schistocerca nitens. The sequence goes on along the minus strand of NC_064621.1, from coordinate 577,517,677 downwards.
ACGCAAAATCATTTGGAGGGGGAACGTTCTTCGATAATATGCATTCTTCCAGCGTTAAAAAAGACCGTAACACAACTGCAGCCAAAAATGCTACCGAATAACTGGATTAATTGCCAGTCAAAGAATCCGAACTGGCCAGGACGGTATGGTAATTCTCAACGAGTAAATGAAGTCAGCTACCTTTTGTCAAAAGCAAGTGTTTTCTGCGGAAAAAAGAAATAATAATGTAGTCTGTTTACGTTACTTAAATTTCTAAAACGGTAGTGAAGTGCAGTTATTTCAAATTAATAAAGAGTATTAACATTATTTGGCACACTAGATAGGATGTAAAAAATGCCATCACTGCAACACAGAACACAATGAACAATTTGTGTTCCTTGAAACCTTAGGAGCACTGTACTCGATCCTGGTTACAACTGAGCAACAAGCAGTAAGTTCGTGCATCGAACAATCAACGTGCATCATAGAAGTTCTAGTCGAGCAGAAAGGACCACACCACAAACGTAAAGCCGGGGAAAGATCGTGTTGGATATGGAAACTGAAATGTATCTTGCAACAAATATTCATATGACAAACTGCCTATTGGCCTCTGTCTCGGGTTCTTCGGCCGACGTTCATCTAATGATTTTTCTGACGTTTCGCCAGCACGAGTGGCTGGCATTGTCAAAGCTTCACCCACCATTGCCGGTGGCAATGGAGGGTGAAGCTTTGACAATGCCAGCCACTCGTGCTGGCGAAACGTCAGAAAAATCATTAGATGAACGTCGGCCGAAGAACCCGAGACAGAGGCCAATAGGCAGTTTGTCAACAAGTGGCCACGAAAGCCTCAACAATTTTTAAATATTCATATGTACATAAGCAAGTAAGAAATTTGCACTGAAATCAGCGAGAAATAGTGACTTGAACTAGTCATCAGAATTCACCGATTTACAAAACCGTCCATTAAAATTAAAATAAGGTTCCGACACAATAGGGTTGGGACGAGCGAGAAACAGGAATGAGAGCAATGAGAACTGACGGTGGGATATGAGGGAGTGTTGTCTGGTATTTACGTGACCTGTAACTGAAGGCCAGCAGTTGGTCTTTCAATCGACATCTGACGGTCGGAAATCATTACTCTCTATACTACATATTCTTACCACCTGTTTGAGTGCGTGACCACGTAGTGCGAGAATTTCGCCAACATGGGGCATGAAACTAGGTCCATTCTGGTTTACACGACTACGTGGCGCTGACGCTATGTGTTGGCTGTTTCAGAAAATGGAATAATCTCAACGAAACCTAGTGATTCTGACGTGTTCCAGTACAAAAAAAGTAGGAAGAAAATTCGCATCTCCGCGTACATAATTGCAGAGTTAATGCTCGTCGCAAGCGAATATTTTTTGTGTCCTACAGTTACCATCTGTAGTACCTCAAGGGACCTACAAAAGTACAATACATCTCATTGATCAGCGATAATTGTCCTGAGTAGGATTGACATTCCTTCCCAGGGCCGTAAGTATATTCCGCCACAGGGTATGAGTCTAGGACAATTTGAATTTGAAGACTATAGAGTGATAGTCCTGTACAGGGCATTATACAAAATATTCCGAGAGACGATAGTATAGTCTAAAGCTACACAAAAATTTCCTGTAAACATTAGCTCTAAAGCCGTAAGAGCAATGAGCACTTTTTCATCTTCGCTATGGAGAGACACATCATTCCTACCGCAAGCCCATTATTCCTAAGTGCGACGTGCAGAATGCAGAAAAAGTTAGGACACTTTCCTCTGTTGTTGTCCATGGATAAACATGCAATAAACGTCTCTTAGCATTGTTACTGTACACCATATTCAGACTTCTGTATACGTACAGCGCATTCACTAGTTTGTGTTGTGATAATTTTGCAAAAAGCTTTTGAATAGTAGCTTATTTTTTCGCTTTCCAGCGTAAGGGAAGCGTACTGACATGACCTTCTGTTCTGGTCAGGAAAATGGAGACAAGGAAACAACCACGAGTCCGTGTCCGGCCTTGGCTGCATGATCGAAAGGCGCAGAAAAACTTCTTCGATACACAGAAGATACATAGAACTCTGCTTGGTATCAAATTTATCTTTGTGATTCTATACGTACTGTTGTCAGTGCTGCGGGCAATCGAATATGAACGGGGAGGTGAAAGACCACAGATGAACATTGTATCTTTCAACACTACCGTCAGCTGTAGCTCCATTATCAATTTACTGGCAGCCGATTTCGACGCTACACTTCGTCGTCATCAGGCCTTCTGAATACACAAGGGTGAATTTTTCCCGAAAGCTATCAATTAGAAAGCTCCATGTGAGAACAACCGGTTTCGAGTTCAGCTCTTCTAAGCAACCACATACGGCGAGAAAGCAAACAGCGGTCTCATCGTGTGCTTACAAGAGCTGATCCGGAAACCGTTTATTTTCACGTGGAACTTTTTGACTGACATTTTCGAGAAAATTCAGACATTATGAATTTAGAAAGCCTGATGATGACGAAGTGCATCTTCGATACCGTTTCCCAGTAAATTCATAATGAAGCTCCATCTGATGGTAGAGTTGAAAATTGGAATATTCCTGTCGACTGTGCTCCTTTCTTCCTGTTTTACGTGGATGGATTAACTGTAACAGTGGAATACGTCCAGTCCAGATCCTAGTTTGGTTTAGTGCCACACAACAGTTGAAGGCTCTAACTGTGCCACTTTGGGACTTTGCGCTATATTGATTACTCTGTGTCAGAGATGGCGTACATCTGTGTAACATTAAACATTTCTATATTACCATGTACCTAATTTCTGTATCAAATTTGGTCACATACATGTAACCCTCTTGGTAAAATTTTCAGGAATATTACTTTTTTAACGCGACAGTGGCATCATATCATGGTGCTAGCAGTACCGTGGAAGTCCGTCCGCAGCAGGAACATCGCTGCGCGCAACTCAGTCAAGCTGCCCAAGAGAATCACGCCGCTGGCGCGGCAGCGCCACGAGGAAGGGGGAAGCGCGCCAAAGTAACCGAGCACGAGCGGAAGTTGTATGTTGCAACTTGTCAGTCCGAGTCTTACCAAGGAGTTCCTGAAAAAAGTTCATTGCGGCTTCAAGTCATCAAGTCATCGAATGAGACAAAAAAGTGGCCAATAGATCGATAGTAGTTAGTCTTCATCGGAAATAGAACAGCGAAGAGCATTATCGCGTTTGGACAGAGACTGCCTGCCTAGAAATTTAACTGAGTGCTATTTGCTTGGAACTGTTCATCGAACTGTACATCAAAATAGAAGATTAGTTTTCTTCTGAGTTTGCCTCAGAGGCATTATTTGGGTTGCTGTCATGGAACTGTAGTTAACAGGGGACAGAGATACTAAATCTACTTCTACAGATGCTGTAACCAGCGTTACCAAAGTTAAGAACTATATTTAAGAACTATATTTCTATTTTACTCTGAGTAATTCGATGTTCCTCTCTAATTGCATGCAGTGAAAAGTCGCTATTCCTTGACACGCGGTCTTCCCACACAGCGTCTCTCATCACCCGGGTGATCCAGTGACAGGCGGGTTCGGCTGAACTTGAAAGGGTTAAGCTGACGGGTGTGAGGGAGTCGAGTGGATGCTTTCCAGACGCCGACATTGTCATAATAGCGGGAGCGACATTCCCACAGGGGTCTGACGGAGCGGCTGGGCTAGATTCCGTTACTTCGCAGAAACTTAGTGAAAACACTTTCTGGTGGGCTACCAGCGAGGCGTGGGAATGAATTGTGTTCCCAGGCAGTCTTGGCGGGCAAATTCCCGCGTTTCCTGCAAAATCATAACTGTGATTGGCTGGCTCAGGCGATAGCTCTGTGACGTAGCAAAATCGGCGCAGAAATTGGCGCCAAGTATCTCCATTGGTGGAATAGTAGTGTGTCGGCAATAGAGTGGAATTTTACGCCGGTTTTCGAGTTGCTGATTGGAACGTTTAACCACGGCCACTGTCGTGGGGGCGGGAATGTTCTGTGTTCGGCTGGTACAGGTGCTCTTGAGAGGGTCAGCTCTCGCCTTTCGGTCTGAGTAGGTTACAAGACTGAGCTCTCGCTGCTCTGGACAGCCAGCCTTCCGTTGGCTGTCTAAAATACTTTCATTTTGATTGTAACTGTTTGACGAAGTTACTGAAGTTTCAACTTCAACGTAACTTTCCGAGTACAGTTGGCTATTGAGCGTTCTGCGTTCAAGCGGCCTATGTTGGCTGTCTTGAGCAGTTTTGGCTAAAGTTGACTGTATCGAAGTTACTGTGTGACTTTGCTTGTTAAAATCAATCACTGTACCGTCAGTGACTGTGTAGCGTGTCTTCTTCGTCTCCCTCAGAGGCACATTTGTATTGCTAGGAAGTCTTTAGTCTGGAACAACCATGCCAGGATAATTTGTTTCGGGCTATACTCATCACCACGACGGGACGTCGAAGCAACCAGGCATCGCCTCCAGTACGCCAGATCGTGTTCTTGCAATTAAGAAGACAGCTTGGTAATGTATGTCCGCAGCACCGGCAGTTTGGGAATTTTGCAAGGTGATAATCAGAGCTCAGCAGAGCGCGCCTGAGTTCTCTGAGTTCTCATTACTGTAGCAGCAATTAATGTTGGGTTGGTTGGGTGTTACTCTTAATATTTTAGTTGGAAGGAATTGGCTCCACATACCACTTCGTCAGAAATGTCACAATCTAGTTTATGGATACCTTCACCTTCACAGCATTTATTTGAGTATCCAATTGGATCCAATTTGATGTATTGTAAATGTTTCATGTGTTTTGTTTATTATTTTGAGTTTAGTCATAATAAATCAAATTGTTATTTTGGACCGAATTTTCGTTCTGTTAATCGGTGGAGCAACCCTTTCACTTCTCACTACTTTAATGAAGGTTTCCTTTATTTAATTAATTTCTATCAAATTAAATTATTGCAGGTGCCAAACTCTTTTCTACTCCACTTGCAGGGTCGATTACAGTCAGTTCGCGTCTCTTCTTAATCCATGTGCAACAGCAAAAGTCGGAGTTAGAAAAGGGGGGACTTAGAGCATCATTTACATATGAAGATTCTAGAAGAATTTAGTGTTAAATACACTGCTAGCCCTGGCACCTCGCCATGTGTTACTTTCGTTTTGTGTGTACTGCCCTAGAAACAAAACAGCCGTACTAACAGGACACCTATATTAGTCTTTTTCAGTAGCAGCGAGTTTTCCATCAAAGTGGACACCCCCAGTCCACGACAATGAGATCCGGTGAAAGACATAGTTCGACCACCACTGCTGGATGTCCTATTCTGCTACTGAAGTATGTATTGCCGGTTCCCGTCACAAGTGGAACCGCAAAGGCCCGTGGGTGAGGTCGCTCCCCGGAGTCGACGCGGCAATAGGCTGGCCGTGTAACTCGGCGGGGTCACACTCGGGGTTTAATGGTTGGTGGTGGGGGCGGGCGGCAGCCATCGCGCTTAACGCGCCGCTGAGTGCACTCTCGTGTCCCGCGGAAGCGCCGCCGCTCGCCCTGCTCATCAGCATACCAGAGCAGCGCGGTGCGCACCGGCCGGCCGCCCGCTGTCATCACACTTACAGTGCCATCGGCCAGGGTAAGCGCCTTCTGTCATAGGCGCGATCAGTGGCCCACTAAGCGGCGCTCTGAGGTGTGTTCATAGGCCGCCTACCAACTTCGTCTGACCATAAGGGAGGGCAGCTTTATCGACTGATATTATAAAATTCTACACCGGATGCTACATTACTGAGCTCGAGAGCCGCTTGTACAGCGATGGATACCAAAACTTGTACAAATTCCTCTTTAACCAAACGGCGAACCTCTGGAGAGATACCAGGTGTGCCGGTATGAAATGAGCGTTAAGATACAAATGTGTCGTTAGGGAACATTTGTTGTGAACGAGCCTTAATTTTTCTTTTTTGTTTGGTTGGTATGACATCTGTCAAAGATATTTAGTACACATCAAGTCATGGTGACACGTCCCCTTTGAACAATTATACATGACTCTGCTTAAACTGACACACAATATTTTTAGCGCAACGCGATCTCACTTTCAATAATACCTACAAAAGAATGGCCCTGACTAACATTAACTTATACCTTTTACAAATCACTTACCTCACAAAAATCTTCGTTACTGAACTACTGCAATACAGCGAGCGCCACTGCTGCCAGCTAAATAAAAGGTTCAAACTGCTGAAGGCACTAACTACTGACAGGCATAGTTAGCAAAATGAAAGATTTTGATAGAGAACAAACAATGTATTTACCTTAGTAGTGTTCAAAAATCATAATATATACAGCAGTTCATGACATCCAGTCTTACAAATGTACTGTCTCTGATGCACACACGTCCAGATCATCCGCTCTCAAAATTCCGCCATCTCTCTCCCCACATCCACCACTGCTGGCGGCTCACCTCCAACTGCGGAACGCTACGCGGGGTTAACATCCGGCGCCCAACCCTACAATAGCAAACAACTATGCAAAACCGCCACAGACTGCACACAGCACAGCCAGTGATTTTCATACAGAGCGCTACGTGGCGTTACCAATAAAAAAAACTATACAGCCTACTTACATAAATCTCTACCAGGACTACAGTGGGTCTACATCTTTGATGACTCACGGATACCATTATTTCTACAAGGACTGCAGTGGATCTGCACCTCTGGTGGCCACCAATACCGTAATCTCTAACTGGACTACAGTGGTCTGCTCTGTGATGACTTACCTACCAATATTCTTCAAAACGTCGACTGACTCTGCTGTGGGTTTGCTCTGTTATGACCCATTACCTGTGTACATGTCAAGTGTCAGCACTGTCTTTCCGTTGGAAGGACAACACTACTTCTTCAAGAATGCATGGAAATCCACTATTTCTGTGTGCAATTTCATTTACTAATGAGACTTTGTGAAAAAAAACTGTAATTACTATTATGATGAATGATCAGAACTATCTTTATGGACTGTGAGAAAATTTTAGCTTTTGACCAACATTGTATCGATAAGTGTGTGCATTTTATTTCTTTGTTATTGTAATAATGAAAAATTTTTATCAAATCTGTATTGGCCCCTGCCGAAAACAATTTGTCAAATTTTTTGTGGGGAGCATGGGGGCTATGTAAGTAGGCCGTATAGGTTTTTTTATTGGTAACGCCACGTAGCGCTCTGTATGAAAATCACTGGCTGTGCTGTGTGCAGTCTGTGGCTGGTTTGCATTGTTATTTGCTATTGTAGTGTTGGGCGCTGGATGTTAACAGCGCGTAGCGTTGCGCAGTTGGAGGTGAGCCGCCAGCAGTGGTGGATGTGGGGAGAGAGATGACGGAATTTTGAGAGCGGATGATCTGGACGTGTGTCCATCAGAGACAGTACATTTGTAAGACTGGATGTCATGAACTGCTATATATGTTATGATTTTTGAACACTACTAAGGTAAATACATTGTTTGTTCTCTATCAAAATCTTTCATTTTGCTAACTATGCCTGTCAGTAGTTAGTGCCTTCAGTAGTTTGAACCTTTTATTTAGCTGGCAGCAGTGGCGCTCGCTGTATTGCAGTAGTTCAGTAACGAAGATTTTTGTGAGGTAAGTGATTTGTGAAAGGTATAGGGTAATGTTAGTCTGGGCCATTCTTTTGTAGGGATTATTGAAAGTGATATTGTGTTGCGCTAAAAATATTGTGAGTCAGTTTAAGCAGAGTCATGTATAATTGTTCAAAGGGGACGTTTCAATGGAACAAACAACATCATATGTTTTCATCGTGTTAATCATGTCGAATTTTGTACCAGAAAGTGATGATTTCCGGAAAGCATTAATTTTTTGTCTTCATTCGAAAAAAAGAGCTGCAGAGTCGCATCGAATGCTTGTCGAGGCATATGGTGATCATGCTCTATCAGAAGCAACATGCAAAAGATAGTTTCAACGGTTCAGAAATAATGATTTTGATGTAAGAAATGAAGACCGTGGAAGGCACCAAAAAAGTTTGAAGTGGCCGAATTGCAAGCAACATTGGATGAAGATGATGCTTTGAGTCAGAAGCAAATGTCAGCAATGCTAAGTGTTGTACAACAAACAATTTCTGACCGTTTGAAAGCTATGGGAAAGATCCAAAAGTGTGGAAAATGGGTGCCACAAGAATTGAATGAAAGACAGGTGGGAAACCGAAAAACCATTTGTCAAATTTTGCTTCAAAGACATTAAAGAAAATCAATTTTGCATCGAATTGTTACTGGCGATGAAAAATATATTTATTTTAAGAATCATAAACGGAAAATTCATGGGTTAGTCCGGGAAAACCATCAAGATCGACTGGAAAACGAGATCGATTCGGCAAGAAGACAATTCTCTGTGTTTGGTGGGACCAAAAACTTCTAAAACCCGGTGAAAATGTGAATATTAATCGCTACAGACAACAAATGATCAATTTGAACTACGCATTGATCGAAAAAAGACCAGAATGGGCCAGAAGATATGCCAAAGTAATTTTTTTACACGACAATGCACCTCCACACAATGCAATACTGGTTCAGGATACAGTCAAAACACTTGGCTGGGAACTGCTACCATACCCGCCGTATTCACCAGACTTGGCCCCTTTCGACTACTATTTGTTTTCATCAATGGGACACACATTGGCTGAGGAACACTTAGATTCCTACGAAGAAGACGAAAATTGGGTGTCTGGTTGGTTTGCTTCAAAAGACGAACATTTCTATTGGCGTGGTGTCCACAAATTGCCAGAAAGGTGGTCCAAATGTATAGAATGCAATGGTCAGTACTTTGAATAAAATGTTTTTACTTTTCAATGCAAAATTAGTGTTTCATTTTCACAAAAAACGCTCATTTCATACCGGTACACCTAATACGTTGGCAGGTTTAAAAGTAACAAGGATTTTTCTCTGGCATTGGTAGAACACTAGTTCAGAATTCTCCCCGTCGATGTCTTCACAAGTTACCACTTTGCAGCAGTTGACCTAGTGGCTCTGGTATGGAAAAATTGTGGTCAGTATGGCTTTCTTTGTAAGCGCTGTTGCACGTGTTCGGCGATTATTCAGTGGCACACATTAATATCAACGTACTAACGTCAGAGTTTCCTTCCTGTAAGAGAAATCAGCAGCATAAACTTTCATATTACTTCAGTCGTCCGACAGCGACACAGATTTGAGTCACGCAAGAATGAACGATTTTTTTACTAGTTTTAAAAGTAGTCGCAAGTTCCACAGCGGACGAAAACATTGAAAAAATACGTGTTCCGGTTGTGTTTCATCGTGGAACAACCGATGAAACTACGGATATCATGCAACGAATTATGACTGAACATCTGGAGGTGAGACGTATTGCAGAAAAATTCGTTCCACATGTGCTTTTTGACGACCAGAGAGCCTGATCAGAAACTGATCCGGAATTTGACGCAAAAGTCATCGACGAATCGTGGTGATGCACGTACGGCCTGGAAACCGAACAATATACTATCCAGTGGATTTCTCCTTTATTGCCAATACCACAGAAAGCAATGGAGGTGAGAACCTACGTCAAGACTATATTGGTTTGCAGACATCAACGGAACCGTCCACTACGATTTTGTTCCCCAGAGTAAGACAGTTAAGCAATTAAGCAACATTAGTGCCCTGAAGTGGTAAGACAATTAAGTGAAGCAGTAATAATAGAAACGACCCGCAGAGGGGATATTTGGAGATTGACTTTGGCACCAAGAAAACGCTCGTGCCCACGCAGCGTCTAATGGACATATTTTACAGTTGTTTGAATTTGAAAGTGCTCCGTCACATTCCGTATTTTAGGAAAACATTTTCTTTTTTTGGTCTATTTGGACAGATAGTTTCAATCCTGTAACCAAAAGTTCCTGCCACCAGAAGAATTTATCGACATCGAACAGGTCTTTCTCGTAAGTCATGTGAATTTCTTTCATTGTCATCTAGTTTTAGTGTCATTTTGGGTAAAATACTCTTGTGGACTGGTCTACGTATTTTGCTCACCTCTGTCTATCCAGGAATAAATTTCTTCTTTCTTAAGGGCGTATAATATTATTCCGTTTACTTGTCGTCCAAGTCTTTTCTTTATCACGGTTAATCCCGGCAATGTATTACGTTAAAATCCGTAAGATCTTCAGAAAATATGTCTCACGTGATTTCATTTCAAATACATAACAATTACTTTGGCGTTGAAACAGGTGTACACTCTTTTACCCATTTATCGCTATCTTGTACATTACTTCCAATAATTAAGATGGTCTGTCGTGTTGGAAACCTGAATATTAGGCGGGAGTTACCTAAGTTGAAATACATTTTTTACTGCCGTAAAATAGAATTGCCAGCAAATAATCACATTGAGGAAATATGTACGAAGGCTGGGTTCTATTTCCAAAGGCATATTTCGTCAAAAGCGTGCAAACAAAATTTCTGCTTGTCCTGAGGCTATGAATCCATCAGTCGATTTATATCATTTCCAGTGTACTTTCATCCTGTGTTTTTGCAATGATTTTAGTAAAGTCACTGAAGTGAAAACTGGAGAAACGTAATTGACTATTAATACATTTGCTTTGACAATGTTGTTTCGACTGCACTGCATAAGTTTCGCTGGGTAGTCCCTACACATTCCTCCATTTCCCGTAGTGTGCCGATCCGTCCTGATGCGACTTCCACATTTTTTGAGCTGACAAGAAAGACATTCGTGGCCGTCGATTTGCATGCCTGTATGCCTGGAAAAAGTCAAGGTTCCGTAGCCACTGCAAACATTTCTTCTTGAACAAAATGATCGTCTTGTCTCACAGTGGGGTAAATGTATTCACAGTTGTGGCAATTGCTTTTCAAATAATAAACTGTTCCCTTACATCTTTTGCATCTGACTCGTTTTCATTTGACTGCTCCTTATATTTTGTATTTTATTCTTAGCCCAAGATTCTCGCCTGCTACACCAACTCATTCTTTCTCTCCCAATTTTCTTAAATGGTACGAGAATACTAAACAGTACTAGTTGCAAACAGGAAGCCAACCAGATAAAATACACGGCTGTGTGGTCCTTCATATTTCTAGTTTAATAAATCTTCCAATACCTGCAGCTACCTATCCCCTCACCCACACCCACAAAATTATTTTCCAGTTTACCTATACTTGATTCTGTACACTGTTGATACAGTCCAGCTGTAGCCCCAAGTCCACTGGAGTAGGAATAGTAAGGATATTATGATCTATGGCACAGTAGATGATGAATTCGTTAGTGATGCTAGACACATTCATTATAAATGATTCTTCCGAATACATGGAATAACCGAAGCAGTGTCAAGCCAAATCTGTACCCGACGCGTTACTTGAAAGCCCTTTTGAATTCCAGTTAATGTAAATGTGAGCGATTATCGCCCACAGGCAATTTTTAACAGATGAAAATATCGTAGCACAATTGATGCAAGGCTGCCTCTCGCAAAGAATAGTACCCACATATAGCAATGAAAGCAATCCATGGTACCATCCGTGGTACGACGTAATTCAGTAGCGTGGTATTACACCTTCAGAAGCCTGCACAATGCTTCCTTCGCCGACAGTAACTGCTTATAACTGAAGTCTGCATCAGATAAAGGTAATGGACTCGAAATAAATCCTGTTCTGTTCTCATAAAGACGCACGTTACACCCAATCAACGTCTTTACTCTCCCACTATCACTTGTGAAGTTGTCTTAGAAAGAACTTTCTGGGGACCGGGCAAGATTTTCTGTCTTTTAGATACGGGATAAAATTTTCAAAGTGCTTGTCATACAATTGATTTATTCAGAATTTTCGTGTTACTTACATCCGATTAGAATTATAAACTGATTTATTTGATATCGCAATTATTTGTAATGCATAAGTATGTACTAGTTCTGCCTGTGCACGCGGAAAACTGAGTATCAATGAACGCTAAATACTAGAGCATACTGTGTGTCTGCTCTGTCAAATATGATTGTCGTACCGGGTTCATATTTTATAGCTCCACGTCCAAGTATGCAGCGTGTTAAGCCGACAGCTAGTATGACTCCGTATACTCTCAGTCTGTGAGCACGTTTATTGCCCCGGCTCTTTCCTATAACTTTATTTATGTGCTACAAGGCGCGAGATAAATTAACTGAGGTTTTCCAGTTTATTCTACGAATATAGGAGTTTCTACACTCTCTTTGTGGTGTGGTAGTTTGACCCAGTTGGTAAAACTAATGGTTCCCACATTATAATATCTGCACTACTGGAAATTAAAATGGATACACCACGAAGATGACATGCTACAGACGCGAAATTTAACAGACAGGAAGAAGATGTTGTGACATGCATATGGTTAGCTTTTCAGAGCATTCACACAAGGTTGGCGCCGGTGGCAACACCTACAACGTCCTGACATAAGGGAAGTTTCCAACCGATTTCTCATACACAAACAGCAGTTCACTGGCGTTGCCTGGTAAAACGTTGTTGTGATACCTCGTGTAAGGAGGAGAAATGCGTACCATCACGTTTCCGACTTTGATAAAGGTCGGATTGTAGCCTACCGCGATTGCGGTTTATCGTGTCGCGACATTGCTGCTCGCGTTGGTCGATATCCAACGACTGTTAGCAGAATACGGAATCGGTGGTTTCACGAGGGTAATACGGAACGCCGTGCTGGATCCCAACGACCTCGTATCACTAGCAGTCGAGATGACAGGCATCTTATCCGCATGGCTGTAACGGATCGTGCAGCCACGTCTCGATCCCTGAGTCAACACATGGGGACGTTTGCAAGACAACAACCATATGCACGGAGTTTGCAGCAGCATGGACTATCAGCTCGGAGGCCATGGCTGCGGTTACCCCAGACGCTGCATTACACACAGCAGCCCCTGCGATGGTATACTCAACGACGAACCTGGGTGCACGAATGGCAAAACGTCATTTTTTTCAATGAATCCAAGTTCTGTTTACATCATCATGATGGTCGCATCCGTGTTTGGCGTCATCTCGGTGAACGCACATTGGAAGTGTTTATTCGTCATCGCCATACTGGCGTATCACCCGGCGTGATGTTATGGGGTGCCATTGGTTACACGTCTCGGTCACCTCTTGTTCGCATTGACGGCACTTTGAAGATGGACATTACATTTCAGATGTGTTACGACTCGTGGCTCTACCCTTCATTCGATCCCTGTGAAACCATACATTTCAGCAGGATAATGCACGACCGCATGTTGCAGGTCCTGTATGGGCCTTTCTGGATATAGAAAATGTTCGACTGCTGCCCTGGCCAGGACATTCTCCAGATCTCTCACCAATTGAAAACGTCTGGTCAATGGTGGCCGAGCAACGGGCTCGTCACAATACGCATGGGCAGCTGTACCTGTACACTCCATCCAAGCTCTGTTTGGCTCAATGCCCAGACGTATAAAGGCCGTTATTACGGCCAGAGGTGGTTGTTCTGGGTACTGATTTCTCAGGATCTATGCACCCAAATTGTGTGAAAATGTAATCACATGTCAGTTCTAGTATAGTATATTTATCCAATGAACACCCGTTTATCATCTGCACTTCTTCCTGGTGTAGTAATTTTAATGGCCAGTAGTGTAGTTTCAACACAGTCGCTTATTTCTTTGCTAGATTTTCACCTGTACCTTCTCCCATGTACACATATTTCAGCTATAATGCACGCAAGTCCTCCTCTTCTTCCATTTCTGTCCATCTCAACATTCCCCTTTTCTTGTTCATCTCCACCTCCCTCTCCCCACTCCATTAATTTCATTATGCCACAGCTGTCCATCTCATCCTGCTTCTGTGCATCTCCTGCCCCCCCCCTTTATCAATCTACATCCTCCTTCCCATCATCTGTCTTTATCCTCCGCACTCCATCCACTGCTCACCTTCTCTTACGATCTTTCTCTCACAGATGTTCCCGTCCACACATAAACCCCATGGAACATAAGCCAATGCACCTTCCTGCAGTACAATCGAGATGTCAGTACTTGTCAACCCTTTCCATCCTTCCCACCACTCCTACAGGAGTTAGGTGGTACTAATCCCCATAGAATTTACTTCAACAAAGTTTACAAGGCAATAAGTAGTATATGAACCTCGTTTGGTTGAAATTGATCAAATGATTAAGGAGGAAATGTGGAACATAACACGTAAAACCACTTTTATAATATGTATAAACAATTTTGTGTTGTATTGTATACATTTTCACTGAGATTAACTGTATAGTTTGGGATCTCCGGAAACGATATTCGCTTGTGTCATAGTACCACATCTCAAAGTTTATACAGCGCATGCACATATGCTGTATCTAATACTCGCCGGAAAGCAAACTCTAGGAAAGTGGGCAACAAGCAGAAACGCAGAAATGAACAAGTAATACGTTACATCTGCGAAGAGGCAACAAACCGTAGATGGCATTACCGCAAAAGGTAAGTGTATATCATCACATGGACACTCCATCTACATTACCACTGCACGTGATCTTGCAAATTCAGGTAAGTTACTGTCAGTTCTCGACACAAACCTGGTAGCAACGTGACAAGATATTCTATTATACAGACCTCAGATGCAGCCCTGGTAGACATTTAACCATTATTGCTCCAAATGAAGTCATAGAATGGTCGGTATCTCGACTGAACTGCTGCAGCACATGCGCACCTGTATTCTCCGAGTAAAAATGCGCCCGTTACACCAAACGACCTTAAATTGTGGAAACATTCTTAATTTACTAAGCGGGTTATTTTGTTTTATAAACCAAAATCAGCTTGCTGTGAAGCAGGTAACATCTACTGGAAACGTGTACCCTGCCCACGTGCCTGAAACTCATGGCTAAGTGCCTGCCGTACATGAGCAAATTATTTTCATATCCAGTGCCCTGCCGATATAGCGACAGCCTCTCCTAGAACTTAGCCGCAGCTGAATTCTGCGCTGCACTTGGCTATCAATATTCAGCTGTCCTCTGCAGCTGTACTGGCAGTTCATTTCCCTCGACGTCTGTCTCAAACTGCGTACACATCAATCTCGAAGAACACGGACATCAATCTCGAAAAGTGGCAGCTGATTTACCTAAAGCTAATCGAACCAGCTATCTTTGACCCCATGATACCTACCTTATCCTAAGATACGAAATATTTTCGATAAAGGTAAAGCTCTTTTCCTGCTTACCCGGCACTAATAAACTAAACTGAACTTTTTCCGAACAGGCCTTCGAAGTCCCAACGGTACCGACCGGCCGCCGTGTCATCCTCAGCCCACAGGTGTCACTGGATGCGGATATGGAGGGGCATGTGGTCAACACACCGCTCAGCCGGCCGTATGCCAGTTTGCGAGACCTGAGCCGCTACTTCTCAATCAAGTAGCTCCTCAGTTTGTCTCACAAGGGCAGATTGCACCCCCTTTGCCAACAGCGCTCGGCAGACCGGATGGTCACCCATCCAAGTGCTAGTCCAGCCCGACAGATCTTAACTTTGGTGATGTGACGGGAACCGTGTTACCACTGCGGCGAGGCCTTGGCTAACCGGGACTGATACCTGCACTAAACCCTACAGAATTCTCCGATGTATTATAACCAGCATTATAACGTACCTTTTACTGCTTATGGCAAGTAGTAAGCTTTCCGACAGGAAACAAATGTAGACGCATCTACCGTATGGTACGGTATTCAAAGACAGTGCCAGTATTTGCTTAACAGAAAAGCGAAAATCACTATCATTCATTACTTTTACCATACGTGGTAATGTTTACATAGTAATTGTTTACTGCGTCGGTATGATATAGGTTGAGAATAGTAAATTTATTATTCTAATTTACTGTAAAAAAAAATGGTTCAAATGGCTCTGAGCAGTATGGGACTCAACTGCTGTGGTCATTAGTCCCCTAGAACTTAGAACTACTTAAACCTAACTAACCTAAGGACATCACACACATCCATGCCCGAGGCAGGATTCGAACCTGCGACCGTAGCAGTCGCACGGTTCCGGACTGCGCGCCTAGAACCGCGAGACCACCGCGGCCGGCAATTTACTGTCAGTGACACAATTTTTTTTGTTCCTGTCGTTTTAAATAACTGTGAACGGAGAGTGTTGAAGTTGAGAGGTATTGTATTTCTCTGAATTAACAAACGAGAACCTTCACTGACACTGATAGTTATGCTTAGGAAAGCAAGATGAAGGAGAGAAAGATGAGGGTGCAACATACAGCTGACGACAAGAAGCTGAGACGGAACGCTGGATCGGATTTGGGATGGATAGGATTGGCGTCGGCCTTGGCTTTGATAAAAGAACTATTTTGTCAGCGCTCAGCAAGGCGTGTCCTGTGGGCCACATGCAGCCTGCGAAACCATTTCGTCCAGCCCACTGAGTCATATTTGCATTTTTGGTTACTGAGCGCGGAACTAGACCAACATAGTTGTGTAGTCGTCTAAAATGTTTTAACTAAAGATTTGAAATTTCCATACGTGACCTTTTAGGTAAACAGCCCTATTTACACTTAGGTGGCAAAAGTCTTGGGATAGCGATATACAGATGGCGGTAGCATCACGTACATAGAATGTAATGGCGTAGTGCATCGACGCAGCTGACGTGTGTACTCAGGTGATTCATACGAAAGGATGTTCTACGCGATTATGGCCGCATGAGGGGAATCAAAAAAGCTAGGACGTGGAATGCAAGTTGGAGCTAGACCCATGGGTCATTTAGTTGCAGAAATCGTTAGGTTCAAATGGCTCTGAGCACTATGGGACTTAACATCTGTGGTCATCAGTATCCTAGAACTTAGAACTACTTAAACCTAACTAACCTAAGGACAGCACACACATCCATGCCCGAGGCAGGATTCGAACCTGCGACCGTAGCAGTCGCGCGGCTCCGGACTGAGCGTCTAGAACCGCTCGGCCACTACGGCCGGCTAAATAGTTAGAGAATTTACTATCCGAGATGCACGGTGTCAAGTGTGTGTCGAGACCATCAGATTTCAGGCATTACTTCCAATCACGGATCTGGCAGTGGCCGACTGTCTTTACGTTATGACCGACAGCAGTAGCATTTGCATAGAGTGCTCAGTGCTGACGGACAAGCTACTCTGCGTGAAATAACCGTAGAAACCATTGTCGGAAGAACGATGAATGTTTCTGCTAGGACAGTGCGGCGTAATTTGGCGTTAATGGGTTATGGCAGCAGATTACCTAAGCAAGTACATTTGCTAACAGGAAGACATCGCCTGCAGCGCCTCTACTTGCCTGGTGACCATACAGGTTAGATCCTAGAAAAGTCGAAAGCCGTGGTCTGATCAGATGAGGTCCGGCTTCAGTTGGTAAAAGCTGATGCTAATGTTCGGGTGAGGTCAGCCCTCATGATGCCATGGCTCCAGGTTGTTAACAAGGCAATGTGCAGTCTGGTGGTGGCTCCATAATTGTTTACGTAGGATGGACTGGGTCCTCTGGTCCAACTGAACCGATAACTAACAGGATGTGGTTCTGTTCGGCTACTTAGGGACCATTTTCAGGCACTAATGGACTTCATGTCTCCGAACAACGATGGAATTTTAATGGATGGCAGTGCGCCATGGAGTCACAATCATCCGTGCTTAGTTTGAAGAATAATCTGGTCATTTCGAGTGAATGGTCTGGCCATACAGATCGCCCGACTTGGCACGCAATCGAAAGGTTAGTTAGTGCATCCGTACCTGCACCGGCAACACTTCCGAAATTACGGACGGCAATGGAGGCAGCATGGCTCAGTATTTGTGCAGGGGACTTCGAACGACTTGTTGAGTCTATACCACGTTGAGCTGTAGCACTGTGCCGGAAAAAAGGAGGTCCAACACGATGTTACTAGGTATCCGAAGACTTATGTCGTACCAGTGTATATCGATGCTATTACATCTAATGGAAAAATATCGATTTTTTCAGTACTTCTGATTTTCCATCTCTAGGAAAGAATGATTGTATCCGAATAAGATATGCCTGGTTTGAAGATGGAAACTGTTTTTATTTAATTTTTTTGTATGTATGTTCTACCACTTTTAATTTGCTTGCATGTTTTGCCAGTAAATTTCTTACTTTTAATTAGAAATATTTTACCATTTTCATTGACTTCAAATATTTCTATAAAAATATTGAAATTACGCAAATCCCATATTATTGCAAATATAAGACAAGAAGTGTTGCCTAAATTGAGAGAAACTATTTATAAACCAGAGACTTTAACATTTCTTAAAAGATCTGTGTGGTTTACGGGGCAACACATTGCTGAAGTTATCAGTGCTTAAAATTTCAACGCGATATTTTAATTCTTTATTGGCCAGCTGAAAACCCTTAAGGCGGTTTAAATGAAACACACAGTATTAACGTTCTACATCTTTATTCTTGAAGTCCGAGACAAAGACGCCCTGGCGACGAACACATTTCTCCAAATGAGAAACCACTTTGTTGAAGTCGTCTCTTTAGAATGTTTGACTTCGTTGACGGAGCCACAACCACATCTCTGCTAACACAGGTTTGTGACAATCAAAGTCATTTTCTCGAATGTGTCCTTGAAGATATGGAAACCGATGATAATTGAATGGAACTCTTCGGGGTTGTATGGAGGATGATCGATGACAGCGAACCTAAAGCGTAGGATTTTTCCCCGTGTTGCAGCGCTCGTGTGTGGTCTGGCATTGTCGTGTTGCAGGAGAGGGTGCTACGTGTGTCGACTAACTCTTCGAATTCGAAACTCGATTACAGCATGTTGTTTCTCAGACACCGAAAACATTACGTTAACGACCGCAATGTTGAACGCTACATGTCGGAGACCTCTAGAGGCAGAGGCTACTAATATGTAGACATGAAGAGTAAGGATTTCGTTTGTGTTACTCAGAAACCTTTAAGGGTTGTCAAAAGATTTCGGAGGGATTACTTTTCAGCATACCCTTGTATATTAAAAAGTGCAGTCAAGTGACGTAGTAACTAAAATTAGTGATTAAAAATAGGCCCACTCTTTAGAAAACGGAAAATTTGGCTAAACTTGTGAGTCTTTGACTTTTAAAACTGAGAAAAATGAGTTATTTTCTTTTTCTCTGTGGAAGACTCGTTTTTTCCGTCATGAAAGACTGTGATACATGATCTTTTTGTACTAACAAAGATGAGATATCGTCACACAGCTTACCTCACATTTCAGTGAACGAGTGCCAGCTAGTGAGCATATTTATAAAGGATGTGGTCTGTGAATGACTTGTAGATGCGTAGACAATTGGAGGTTTACGTCTGATTAGCACATGAAACGTAGGTGCTCTCATTTTCTCAAGAGTTTTCAATGTGAACAACTTGTTAGGTCACCAAATATCTGAATCTCTTCCCTGACGGTTTCAGTTTTTTTTCTGAATATGTTACACGTTACATCAGATTTACAGGGCTTGTAAACTGTCCCAGATACCAGACTTACGATCCATGCCTCAGTAGTCTAGCTTAATAATTTACAACATCCAATAAAGGATTAGTCACTTTACCAACTGGAACAATTCACGTACATCACAATACACGAATTTCACTGAAGAACCAGACTGAACAGATGGAGACACAAGGCTGGTTTCAGACAGGAAGAGGAGCTACCGAATCAGTGAGTTTGGGTATACAGGGGATTAATTGGCTGCGAAGTTTCAAATACATCGGGAACTAGAAGAGCAGTTTGATTTTCACATAGAGTTACAGGTATGAATATACCTGCCAAGGAATCAAAATGACTCCACTAAAATTAATTAAATGTTTATCATACACGTTCCCTTCCGTAGCACAATGGTCAGCGTGTCTGATTGCTATATTCGCAGGTTCGATTGCTTGTACTGCCATAGATTTTACTTTTGTGGGGGACTGAAACGAAGTGCATTCAGCTTCGTTATGCCAATTGACGAGAAGCTGACTATAGACCACTCCATATCGCAGGAGAATGACGTTATTGACGTGGCCAGTGACAGAGCTTTATTTAACTTGTCATGTAGGCATGACTTGACGTGTAATTTAATATGATGCTTGAAATATATAATTCATTTCCCAGTAAAAGTAAAAAAAAAAAAATGCGAAAGCCCAATACGCCGGTGAAACGCTTCGATATTTTCTGTACGTCAACAATTACATCGGTGTGTCAGTACTGAGAATAGTTCTGTAAAATATCCTTGTCTAAGTTGTATCTGGTAGAGGGAGGGGGGGGGGGGCATGCTGAAAGATAATGCTTCCGAACTTTTTATGTGAAAAATATAAAAGCTTTTTAAATACTACAATCAGTCATTCATCATTAGCAGCCCTCTCCCTCCAGAGGACTCCTAACTGTAGCGTGTAAGATAGCAGTGTATAACGTAATTTGCACGGTGCGTGAGAAACAGTGTGCTGTAATCGAGTAATAATTGAGTTTCCAACGCGAAAAGTCGATCCACACGTGGAGTACCGTCCCCTGCAACATGACAATGCTAGACTACACATGAGCGCTGCGACATTTGCAGAAGTCCAACGCCATGGTTCACTGTCATCGATCTTCCTCTATACAGTCCCGACTTGGTCCCATCCGACTGTCATTTGCTTCGATAACTTAAAGAACGTAATCGACGACTTGATTCTGATAGTGATGAAACTGCGTAATCAGAGGTGAGGATGTGGCTCCGTCAACAGAGTCGAACATTCTACAGTGATGGCATCAATAAACTGGTCTCTCGTTGGGAGAAATGTGTTCGACACCAAGGCGACTATTTTGAGAAACAAATGTGTATAAATGTTGAATGAACATGTAGAATGTTAAGAACGATAGTTTATTTATAAACCTTTAAGAGTTTTCGCATAAGACTTCCCTGGTTCTTTTCAGTATGCCCTCCTATTAATATTTCGCTTGCATCAGTTTATTATACACAAAACTACCAACTGTACTCGATATACACTCTCTAGGTATGTTAATCGTGTGTCATTATACTAATGAAAAACTCTTCTTCTAAATGTGTCACTGTCATTATACTAACGAAAAACGCTTGTTTTAAATGTGTCATTCCATTTTCATGTAGCTGTTAAGTCGTTTCGAAATGAAACTGCTAAAATTAGTCAGTAGTTTATTCTTTCCTGACGGTACAACGTATAAACGGTAGCTGCGTCATGCCAGTATGGTAAAGCTGTTGGCTGATATAGTATTCTTGCCATGGATAAACCACGAGTTAAAATTAGCCATGCCTTTCGACCACACCAAGAGTGACACATTTAAAGCATGCGTTTTCATGTCAGCGCCATCGCTCCCATCACCAATTATTGCAAACTATAACAAATAGTTTGAATAACTGTCCTTCATGTCAAGAATCAGGTCTCTCTCCTCCTACGACGCCAGTTGAGCCATATCTTTCGTGGTCTTCCATGATCACGCTTCCCTTGTGGTTTGTAGTGCCACACTTGTTTTGTGTTCTACTTTCCGATATCCTTTAGACATGTTCTAAACATTATCTTTCTTTTATTAATTCGTTAAAGAAATAAATTCCTAGTTCATAATTTGAATAATGGAAGCAACCATCTATCTTGGTTTCTCATTCCATTGGAAACCGTGTGCACCAAGACCGTATTATTGTTAATATATTTTTGGTAAATGGCGGCATTGGTCGAAAATATTGAAATCCTTCATTTTACAGATCGATTTCGGTCACTATGTGACCATCTTCAGTAACAATTATTCGAACCTTGTAAGCCCATATTTTAATAGCATAACAATTCCCATAAGGTGTAACATCTACTGCGATGATTACTTGCAACGGATACCGTCACTTTTACTGCATACAATAATTTTTAATTTATAGAACAGCCTATCTTGCAACCTTAGCAGTTGCCGATCCAGCGTGCAGTTGGCTGCGTAAACTATGATCTCACTGAACGTTAGATAGGCAACTGCTAGGATTAACCATTAGGGTTACAAGATAGGCTCTTCTGTTAATTTAAAAGTTATTGTATGCAATAAAAATGGAGATATCTGTTGAAAGTAAATGTTATACCATATAGGAAAGGTTGTGCTATTATGAAATGGGTCTAGAAGGTTCAAATAATTTGCACTGAAGATGGTCACACAGTGACTGAAATCGATCTGTAAAATAGAGGATTTCAAAATTTACGACCTACGCCGCCATTTTTCCGAATGTAGAGTCATCCATCATACATGTTGACGCGTAATAATATGAGCTTAGTTGAGGATGCGGATAGAGATATGTGTAATGACAGTATGGTCATTTAACAGACACTGGGTTCATTGTAATCATTGCTTTTAAGAGAAGCCCGTTATAAAAGATGTAGCGGGACTTCGAGTACAAGTATTAACAGAAGAATAGCCAAGCAGTAGATTCAAAGATTCCTGTGACGTCAATATTTTTACACAGCTTGTCTCACTTCAGTTGCAGTGGTTAATAAAAAAAGAAAAGAGAGAAGAAAAGAAAAAGGTTGAAAATGTGGTAAGAAATAGTGAATAAAAAGGGGGTTTTAAAATCGTAAATGACCGTGAAAAAAAAGGGAAAGAATGAAAAGCAAATCGGACTTCGTATTACAGAAAAGCTATTGTTTGGGTGGTCCTTGTGGCGTTTTTGAGCAAAAGTTAAACCAATTTCCACTACAAAAAGTATTGAAAAAGAACAGAGAATAACAAAATGTAACTGACAGGGGGAAATGACGTAGATAAGAGTTCATCCTTTACCAGGTTAACTTGTCTTCTTTCGTGCGGCGTCCAGGTCTTCACAAATCTCCTTCATTTCTGCGTGAAAAGTCTGCTCCGAAATCTTGCAATCGTCCAGGAATCACTAATTTATACCAATTAAAATCATCTTGATATTGTATGCAATTTAATTTACTTTGCTACTTCCATCCTCCGAATTTCTTAACAACTTCCACAATATGTCTACACATTAAAATCAGATCAAGACTAGCTAATAAGTATTTTTTTTACGTCTTCATCAGATCACGTCTGCCTTAAGCTTCGGCTATCAAGAGACAATTAAGAAACGAATAGAAAACAAAAAAAAGTTACGATTTTAGTAGTCTCTCTGCCGTCGAGCGCTCATACCGCTGCGACGGGATATTTTTTATCTGAGGGAACGAGTGTAGCGTGGCGAAATTCAAAGTCCCGCTACAAAGAATTGTATTTCGATGGTGCATGCCAATAAAGATACTCCGTTCTGAGTACACTCACAACAACGCCGCCGCACCAGTACAAAGGTAACACGAATTGTAACTAGTATGCCTCGCGTTGCAGACCTAAACGTGTCGTAGTCTCCTCAAGAGCTGTATAAGAAACGGCGCTCTCAGAAACGCCAGCGATCTGGGTTTTACTCCTCGTTGCCACGAGAGACGGTAATACACGTTGCAATAAATACGAGTACGATATCTTGTGTCCGAAGGAATATTGCATCTGTCTTCCTCACAACACGGGCCCTGCAATGTCGTATTTATCTGCTGACACCAGGCAGCGGTTTTCTAAGGGAGTATCCTCCCCTGCACAGGAATTAATTAATGTGAGTACGAGTACAGGCCGTGACGCAGGAACGACGACGCATGTGTTGCCAGATTTGTCATCGGGCGAGAGAGTTATAAAAATGTTCAGCCAGACGATCTTTTCGTGTAATGTCATTGGGTAAACTGAATGAGCATTTGCGCTCATGTCATCTGTGGACTTCAGGAAAGAACAGGGGATAGCAGTGCTCGCATAGAGCTATAAACTGAGACGTTTTCCTTTCGCTCTGTGAGGTAGAGGTGGTTTGCCCAGTCTATATGTAGAGTCTTTATTGAGGCGGCTAAAACATGGCTTACTGTGACGGCACTCTGGAGATTACACGAAAACTTCAAACGAAGCCATATCTGTGATCGTGAAGCGTCGCGAGTTGACGTAACTGTAACGCATGGCTGAACCGTAATTTTTAAGGTGGCAAGCTTAGTTCGGGTTCATCACCACATTGATTCCAAGGTCACGAAAAACGCAATTTAAAATTCCGGAAAAAGGGGCCAGGTTAGTGGGGCGGAATGTACTAAAGCGAACATACGGTATATTCCAAGACATTAGAGAAAGGCTACAACTGAATATGTTAATTGAAGACATGGTTCACCTCATCAGTAGACTTCATTAACGCAAACGTTTATTTTTATTTTTCTAAATTTAATTACGGCACTTAGAAATGTGTGATGGATGACATATCAGGACACCATAGCATGTATTTTTACCACTGACGGCAGTGCATGCTCTTACAGAGGTTTTGTATATCCTCGTAAGAGTCAAGGTACGTTCTCCTTAGTGGAAGCAAACGCTCATGGTGTTTCCAGTGCACGGGCCCGTCTCTTCCTTGTGCGGTCTCTTAGCAGTGATACAAGTGAGGTTGATGCGGTAACGTGTGGGTATCGCCACTGACATGTCAGCTGTGCAGTGCGCCAACTTTACTGTCGCACCCAACCGCTTTAGGTTATGGTGACGATGTGGCAACAGGAACTGATACGTACACTGGCCGAAAATGCATTTGTTCTGACAGTCGAATGAATGAACAAGTGACAAAAGTGAAATCAGATCGCTATGTCCAATCACGTAATGACAAGAAGGGTCTTCGGCACGAAAAGTTGTTCACTGAACCAGCGTACAAGTAACCGACGTTATTCGAATATTCATCCGCTATTATGGGACAAAAAACATTGAGGATCTGCTCTGTAATGGCCTCTCGTAAATATAAACCGTTGGTGATCGCTAACTACAATTTATAGTTTGGAGTTACTGTAATGGTGGAGAGGCTTCTTTCGTATAAAAAGTAATATTTTCGAGGTTATGTGCTATCACATAGTCTCAAACAAAATGATCCACTGTAAAGGCGATAAAAAAGGCGAAGAGTAACTATTATAATTTGCAAATGAAACTACTGTAAATGGAGTTTATTTTTGCTTCAAATGAAATTATACTCATTGACTTTGGCAGACTGAATAAAAATTAGCTTCAGGCGTTTAGAGACGAGTGACCATGTAAGTAGTTTGTACTCGCACTAAAGAAGATATTTTGTAGAAAGTTAATTAGATTCTGAATTAAGATTCAGGCTCAATTTATTTAATAACAAAATAATAAACGATAGAGTGCTTATGGCACTCGATCGTTGCCACCAAACCAGCCACTTCCATTTTGAATTAAACGGCCAGTAATTGATTGCCTGATATAATTAAAACAGAAGGAATGGAACGTTTGTTGCCTTACACTAGAAATCAGGTTTGAAATGCTATATTACAGTTATCATTGGCTGAAAGGTACATCTAGTGTAACTTACGCCTCTGTAATAAATTGATATGTTAGTTGGACAGCATCTTCCATGCCGTCAGCAGCGCATCAGAACACAGCGTTTCGTTTGTGTGTTGTAATGACGTTCCAATAGTAAGAAGCAACGTACTCTGCTTTTACTCTGTGCATTTTGGTCTGAATTCTTAAATGTCTTGCGTATCTGTGCACATAGTGGCCACAGTTCCACGTTTTTATACACTGAAGCAGCAAAGAAACTAGTATAGGCATGCGTACTGAAATACAGAGATATGTAAAAAGGCAGAATACGGTGCTGCGCTCAGCAACGCCTATGTAAGGCAACAAGTGTCTGGCGCCGTTGTTACATCGGTTACTGGCAAATTGTCAATATTTAAATGAGTTTGAACGTGGTGTTACAGTCGGGACACTAACGATGGGACACAGCATCTTCCAGGTGGCGACGAAGTGGGAATTTTCCCGTACGGCCATTTCACGAGTGTACTAGCGGTACTACCACCACTGTAATGCGACTGGCGCGACTGAAATGAATTTCACGCTTCAGATGTAGAAACATGCCTACCAGATTACGTTTACGTCGCACAAGTCCTTCCATCAGCCACGATTTTTTTTTCCGTCAGTGTATTTATGTACGCAATGTTCTGTGAGAATGATTGCGACTGTACATGTCTGTAGCATTGATCATCTCAGTCGGATAATTGCATAGACACTGTCGTCAAAATGAAAAACATTCCGCATTCTGGAGATGGACGATGTTCCTTGAGTTAAATCTTTAGCGAAGAGGTAATGTACCTATGTTGTGGACTGAGACACTAAGAACCTGAGAAAGTATAATGAAATCTAGATAGCAGCGCGTTATGTAGAGCAACAGGGGTGGGAGGTGGGAGGTATTAGCTGTGGGAGCGACACTGACTTCAGTCATACTTGCTGATTATAGTCAGAGCTATCGTAACGTACGCCAGCGACTTGCAAGTTCCAAAAGCTTTTGTAAAACTATCTTACCAGTAATAGGAAAATGGAGTCAGGTACCAACCGGAAAGGTATAAATAGGCAGGAGTGTTCAAATGAAATGATTCGAAACTTCGTAAAAACGAGACCGGTTCAAATCTGCATATGCCACTTCGGGATAATGAAGTAAGTCATCTAGGGGCGTGAGTGGAGTGTCGTCACCACGCTCTAAAAACTTCAGAGCCGTGCCCTCAGCAGGATAGTGACGCTCACCATCTTTTTCGACGCCCGAGGTCCAATACTCATGGGATTCCTCGAGTTCGGAATAAGCATTAACAGCGACGTGTACTGTGAGACACTTAGTAGCCTACGAAAGTCAGGCAAGAGTAAACTGGTTGGCTGCTCACGGAGAGAATGATTCTGCTCCGACGATAACAAGTGTCCGTATATTAGCCATTTTCAAGTGAGAGCAGCTTGGAGTATCCTCCCTGACATGTTGCCTTCGGACTTCCGTGTCTGTGGTCCGCTAAAAACGGATCTCAAAGAGGAGCGCTTCAACTCCGACGACTAACTGAAGGACAAAGTGGAGAACTAGCTCCTGTCACAACCAGAGGAAATCTGGGATCAGGACTTTCTTGATTACTTTTGAATAAAAACTTCAGTAAATATCCACAGTCTTTTTTCGCACCTTTCCTTTTGAATACCCCTCATAGTTTCATTGCCCAGCTAGAACGCAACAGAACTGCGCGCTATCGTTTTGTGGTCACCTGGGAGGGCTGTGTCAATCGAGGCTTTACGTTACCTTTCACACACGATCAATTTGTCCAGTTATGAACTGTAGCACCATCCCCAGAATACGTTATGCTGAAAGGTGGGCAACGGAACGCTGGAATATAACTTAAATAAAGGGCGCAATTTCTTTTCACTGACGAATAAAGGATCTGTCGCAGAAGTGTGTAGAGGTCATCATGTATCAAGTGACACCTAAGGCGCACTATCCATACGTATTGTTCGGAGGGTGATGAGTAGCTCACTTTTCGGGACTGTATCACTGCAGCTACCGTATACTTGAATAAATAGGGAAATTTGAGGGTTGTGCAGTAACGGAACAGGATTCTCCGATCTTAACCTACAGTCATTTCGACAATCGATTGCTGTTTCGAGTCGAGTAAGCAACGCCCAGCTGTTGAAGAAGTTTGTAGAGCTGTCCGACGCCTCTACCGCTATCGCTGGAGATCTGAGCCGTATGAAGTATGCTACGGAGTGTCTTACAGTACACGGCGCTGTTAATGATAAGGTCCTCCAACCCACTGCCGAGTGGAACGTCATTCAACTTCCCTGTCTGGAAATTGCTAGTGCACGCACACATCATGGTATTTGCACAATAGAAACTCCATACCACAAGAACGGCTAATTGGTTAAAATTAAAATATTATACTTAGTTTTCGTCATGTTCATCTCCTCCAAATTGAAAATGGGTTTCATGTTTGCCAAGGTCCTCTGAAATATGCTATAGCATGGGTTTAATACCTACAGTTGCCTGTTAAATAAAAAGACTGGCCGCAAAATTTGCTGCATATCTCCACCTGTTACTGGTAGGGAAATCGCTCTACAATGTTGTAAACTCCTCGATTTCCAGTAGTGCTGTATATCAAGAGCATTCGATAGCTGTGACCGCACATTAAAACATCAAACCTACAAGTACTTTCCGCCACAGAAATGTCAAAGGTCACAGAAGATATTCCCAGTATCATTTTGTCGACTGCAAAGTGATCTCCTTACAAAAGTAATTATCAGAAAACAGTATCAACGTAAAAACTGAATCGGTTGTTAACTAGTCCCTTAGATAAATTTTATAAAAACAGAGAACATAAAACCATATTTCTATAGAAAGATACTTTTATGTTCTCTGCTAAAGTGGTTTTGACGCTCGCTCACCGGATGCGTGATTTAAGTTAGCTTTCTCAAAAATGAAATTAAGAACTATACAAGTCAGCTGTGCTTTGAAGCTTTATATATATTTAATATTTTAATAACACTTCAATTCGGCAACGTTGACAACATGTGAAAGGTATTCCGCATTCTCCATCAACTGAGCCTCCTGATGAGATATAAGGAATTTAATAGCGATTCTGGATTTGTAATACGTAACTCAACGAACTACATATTTCATCAACCTAAGCGTTTGTTATTGACATAATTTTGAAAGTCATTTACGGGTTGTGATCACTAACAGACTAGATTTAGAACAATTTGACTTATATGGCCTCTCAGTTTATTAGTTTTGACGCATTGCATTTCTTCAGACATGGTAGTATTTCTGGCTTATAAACGAACACTGCTAAACGGCGGGAATACGTTCACTGTTATGATGTTAAGTAAGTATAGGTATCTCGAGTGGTATCTAGACAGTCGTTATTCCATTTGTAGCATTCACTAAACTAATGCCCAAAAATGTGAATCGAAGGGAACGATGCCCAAGCTTTCGGTGATTCGGTGCTCGACAACAGACCCGGTTACAAGGTGAACTAACCGACAACATGCGTAAAGCGTTACAACGACGCAGCAGTCATCTTTTTGGGAATGTGTTCAACTTTCATGACGAGCACACGGCGCCCACTTCGTGACACCATCTACGAGTGGCCAATTACCCGAAGGGCGTGTGGTAACTGTTAAATTAATCGCGAATGACCATGCATGGAATCAACGGATTGTCGCATAAATTGAATTCCAGACCATCTTGTGGGCAGTAGACCAAGTAGGACGCAAGCATATTACTGTGTAGGCGGTACTGAATGGGATGCAACAACACATCTAGATATCGAGTAATTTCGAGCATACTATTATGATTTCGTTGTTCCTTTCACATTATTTTAAAACAAAGGCCTTTTCTTCGATATCGCCACACGACTGCAGATACGGTGTGTTAGGGCTGTAGGTAGAGATATCGTGATCATTGGTATCTTAATATGTACCAACTTCAGCGTATAGGTTGTTTTTTCTCTGTCTGCGGGTCTTCCCACACACATATATCTTAATTTACTACATGATATTTTCTACATAGTCGTGGGTGCACGTCGAAGTGTAGTACGCCTGTCAGCATATGCTGTCCCTTTTGCCTTCACTCATTTGCTCTTGAATAACTGACCTGACGCCGAGGGAAAAATAAACCGTAATGATTAGCTTGTGTTAAGCGTAGTGACCAATCTGAAACATACCACTCCTAGTAGCATTAATCAGTAGTCTGCAAATGAAGCAAATAATGATATGTTGTCGAGTATATTGCCCTCAGTTATCACTAGAAATATCTTCACTTATACCCATAACATCCTGAATGCATGTGGTAACAAAACAGTCTCTGAGGAAATTATACTATGTGGTGCCAGACACCTTTTCAAGTTTCAAATATCTATGATGTACGCATGCAGACTGAAAATGGTTCAAATGGCTCTAAGCACTATGGGACTTAACATCTGAGGTCATCAGTCCCCTAGACTTAGAACTACTTAAACCTAACTAACCTAAGGACATGACACACATTCATGCCCGAGGCAGGATTCGAACCTGCGACCGTAGCAGCACCGCTGTTCCAGACTGAAGAGCCTAGAACCGCTCGGCAACAGCTGCCGGCTATTCAGACTGAAGCGACGAATGTGGAGGAAGGCGTCTTAGGGTAGTCCGTGCAACTACGAAAAGTCGGTGTGGCAGGTTGGCGTACGGGTTAGCGCATCTGCCTAGTTAACAGGAGACTCAGGTTCTAATACAGGCCTTGCTGCAAATTTTCATTCCTCGCTTCACTCTGCATATAATATATATAGCGTAGATATTTCAGACTTGAAAAGGTCTCTGGAAGTATATATGCTCATTTTATTATTGCACCTATGTCTGGGTTTCAGGCAAGATCCCCTGTTCCGTTCGATGCTGAGATGTTATTTCAGTACAGCTGGAGAGCCTCTGCAATGGTGTTCGAGCTTAGGGAGAATACCAAGCGACTCGAGGCATGAATAGGAATTTGGTTTGCGGAGGGAGGCTTGCTAGGGTAGACTGTTAGGTTGTGCAAACCCTCTCTGCCAGGGTAGTGTAGTAGTTAGCGCATCTTCCTAGGAAGCCGGAAATCCAAGTTCGAATCCCGGCCTTCGTACAAACTTTCATTATTCGCTTCAGTCTGCATGTATATACATCACAGATGTTTCAGACTTGATGAAGGTCTCTGGAACCATGTACATTGAAGTGCCAAAGAAACAGGTATGGGCATGCGTATTCAAATACAGAGATATGAAAACGCCTATATAAGACAAAAATTGTCCGGCTCAATTATTACATCCGTTTCTGCTGCTACAATGGCACGTTATCATGATTTGAGTGAGTGTTCCCGAACGACGATTTCATTAGTGTACCGTGAATATCAGGAACCCGGTAAGACATGAAATCTCCGACATCGCTGCGGCCGGAAAAATGTTCTGCAAGAAAGGGACCAACGACGACTGAAGAGAATCGTTCAACGTGATAGAAGTGCAGCCTGTAACATCCACGAGATAAATTTTTGGCTACAGTGCGACGAGAGGAAATTATGCCTCTAACAGTTATAAACATTATCTATTCGACGTATGAAAAAACAGTGAAAACTTATAAATATTAATTATTTATATAATGTTCTATGATGTAATTGGACATATCGATGTGTATCATATAAAGACAATGATAATTGTAAATTCCTTTTACGATCTGCGTTTGTCTTCCTTGTTTTTACCTTTTGTTGGTTGGCTTTTCTAGGTTGCGGGCGCGTATCGAACTGAGGTCTGTTAAGAAATTGTAATTATTTGTTAATTATTACTTGAAAATACAGTTCATTATTATTATAAATATGAGTGAATAATTATTTGTAACTTTAATTCCTCTCTCAGTAAGCATTATCTGTGTTAATTATTTCTTTCCGGTGCAAGCAGCGCAGCCATTAATGATAGCGATTTGTATCGCGTGTTTGTCTGTGTTTTCCTTAGAATCAAATCAAATGTTTGCTTGATGAAGTCTAAATAGTGCACAATACATAAATAGATTTTATAGCGTTTAATAGGCATTTTAAATGTTTACTTATTTGCTCTAACAATAGTCTCTATCAATTGTCTGCCACCATCTTAACAATTATCTCACCGGCAAATTCAAATTATGTAACTCTGCAGACATAAATGCTGAACGTAATACAAATGTGTAAAAATAAATGTGCACCGGTGGTTCTGAACTCATTTTAGTGAAAATAATTCGAATCAGATTGGTTCTTTAAAAGCAGTGCTCGTAGCACGATCATTATAACAAACTTTTCTAGCTGATGTATGGAGCCGAAATTAATTACGCACGAGTTGCGAAGAATATTGTTTCAGGTAACATACGTCAGTGTTGTGCGCTGCTGATATTCGGTGGTTTTAATGATCATTTTTCTGAAGATAACTGCTTCCATCTTAATCAATAGTTGTATAGAATCTGTTGTATGAACTGTGACTTAGTGACACTTACACAACTTACAGACAACACTTTACACGACGTTAACTTGGAGTTCTTTAGCAACTCGATCAAATCTTTAGCCGGGAGAAAAATTATTTACTAATTACTCAATGTGATGAAATAAGATTATCATTTTCATTTACAAATTAGTTAAATACCAAACCACTGAATAACCTAGCGAACGCCACAAGCCCTTCCGCAAATTGCTTCAGATTTCAGTCCAGAGGCACCAACAAGTATCAGCGTGCGAACCATTCAACGAAACATCATCAATATCGGCTTTCGGAGCCAAAGGCCCGTTCGTGTACCCTTGGTGACGGCACGAAAAATAGTTTTACGCCGCACCTGGATCCGTCAACATCGACAGTGAACTGTTGATAACAGGAAACAGGTTGCTTCGTCGGACGAGTCTCGTTTCAAAGTGTATCGAGTGGATGGACGTGTATGGGTATGGAGACAACCTCATGAACCCATGGAGCCTGCATGCCAGAAGGGGACTGTTGAAGCTGGTGGAGGCTCTGTAATTGTGTGGGGCGTGTGTAGTGGGAGTGGTATGTGACCGCTGATACATCTACACTACTGGCGATTGCAATTGCGTCACCACGAAGATGATGTGGTACAGACGCGAATTTTAACCGACAGGAAGAATATGCTGTGATATGCAAATGATTAGCTTTTCAGAGCATTCACACAAGGTTGTCGTCAGTGGCGACACCTCCAACGTGCTGACATGAGGAAAGTTTCCAACCGATTTCTAATGCACAAACAGAAGTTGAAAGGCTTTGCCCGGTGAAACGTTGTTGTGATGCCTCGTGTAAGGAGGAGAAATACGTGCCATCACGTTTCCGACTTTGATTAAGGTCGTATGGTACCCTATCGCGATTGCGGTTTATGGTATCGTGACACTGCTGCTCGAGTTGGTCGAGATCCAAAGACTGTTAGCAGAATATGGAATCGGTGGGTTCAGGAGGGTAATACGGAACGCCGTGCTGGATCCCAAAGGCGTTGTATCACTAGCAGTCGAAATGACAGGCATCTTATCCGCATGGCTGTAACGGATCGTGCAGCCACATTCCGATCCCTCAGTCAACAGATGGGGACGTTTGCAAGACAACAATCAACTGCACGAACAGTTCGACGACGTTTGCAGGAGCATGGACTATCAGCTCGGAGACCATGGCTGCAGTTACACTTGACGCTGCATCACAGACAGGAGCGCCTACGATGGTGTGCTCAACGACGAACCTGGGTACACGAATGGAAAAACTTCATTTTTTCGAATGAATCCAAGTTAAGTTTACAGCATCATTATGGTCGCATCCGTGTTTGTCGACATCGCGGTGAACGCACATTCGAAGCGTGTATTCGTCATCGCCATACTGGCGTATCACCAGGCGTGATGGTATGGGGTGCCTTTACTTACACGTCTCGGTCACCTCTTGTTCACAATGACGGCACTTTGAACAGTGGACGTTACACTTCAGATGTGTTACGACCCGTGGCTCTACCCTTCATTCGATCCCTGCGAAACCCTACATTTCAACAGGATAATGTACGACCGCATGTTGCAGGTCCTGTATGGGCCTTTCTGGATACAGGAAATGTTCGACTGCTGCTCTGGCCAGCACATTCTCCAGATCTCTCACCAATTGAAAACGTCTGGTCAATGGTGGCCGAGCAACTGGCTCGTCACAATACGCCAGTCACTACTCTTGATGAACTGTGGTATCGTGTTGAAGCTGCATGGGCAGCTGTATCTGTACACGCCATCCAAGCTCTGTTTGACTCAATACCCAGGCGCATCAAGGCCGTTATTACGGTCAGAGGTGACTGTTCTGGGTACTGATTTCTCAGGATCTATGCACCCAAATTGCGTGAAAATGTAATCAGATGTCAGTTCTAGTATAATATATTTGTCCTATGAATACCCGTTTATCATCTGCATTTCTTCTTGGTGCAGCGATTTTAATGGCCAGTAGTGTAGATACGACCCTCGCAGTTGACGCGTACGTAAGCAACCCGCCTGATTACCTGCATCCATTCATGCCCAGTAATTCCAGGTGGACGATGCGACGCCCTATACGTCCAGAATTGATACAGAGTGGCTCCAGGAACAGTCTTCTGAGTTTAAACACTCCCGCTGTCGACTAGACTTCCCAGACATGAACATTATTGAGCATATCTGGGATGCCTTGAGACGTGCTGTTCAGAAGAGATTTCCACCCGCTCGTACTCTTACGGACTTATAGTCAACCCTGTAGGATTCATGGTGTCACCTCCCTCCAGACTTCCGACATTAGTCGAGACCATGCCAGGTTGTGTTGCGTCACTTCTGCGTGCTCGCGAGGGCCCCACACGATGTTAGACAGGTGTACCCGATTCGTTGGCTCTTCAAGATAGTTTCAAACACCTGTGTCTGGGTTTCAGGCAGGATCCACCACTTCGTTCATTGCTGAGATGCTATTCCAATACAGCTGGAGAGCCTCTGCAAGGCTGTTAGTGTTTAGGGGGAACCCTAATTGATCTGAGGCATGAGTGAGAATTTGGATTGAGGAAGGAGGCTTGTTAGAGTTGACCGTGCAGCTGTGCAAAGCCACTCTGCCAGTATGGCGTAGAGCAGGGCTTCCCAACCTTTTCAGCTGGCGGACCCTTTCTTCAGTCGAACATCCATGGTGGACCCCTAGTCAGTCAAGAGCACAATAAATTTCAGAGTGAAACACACGGTAACTGAAACCTTCTTAATGCAAGTGCCATGTTCCCAAAGACACCCCCCCCCCTCCCCAAAGTATCAATAGTCTTTGGTTTGGAGGTGAATGAAAACAACTTGAAATTTATGATCCAATTTCAATTCCCACTGTATCCAGACACTTACTAGTGGATTTACTTCCTTTGTTCAACACACAATAGCCTGATCAAAATCACTTGGTAATTGACATTTCACACTAAAACTTCCGCTAAGGACAACACACACACACACACACACACACACACACACACACACACACACACACTCACGCGCACGCGCGCGCGCCCCCTAGGGAGGACTCGAACCTGCGGCGGGAGCGGCCGCGCAATCCGCGATGACATGGCGCCTTAGACTTCGCGGCTGCGAAGAAAAGAGACAGACCCATGACTCGGGATACAAACACATCACGAAAGAAAAGAGGCCAAGGAATTGCCTTTAAAGAACTATTGCGACATCTGTTGTGCGATGTGTGGGAATACATTCACCCAGTTTACATGCTTTTCCAAAACCGGACTTCGTAAGCCGATGTCCCAGTTCCGCTTTTGGTTGATCAGGTAAACACTTCAAAATCGATTCTGGAAATCTGCTTTTATAAAGCCGGTTTCCAGTTCCACAATCGATTTTCGTGCCCATGTAAAAGTCCAGTTATTTTTACGTCTTTGCGCATCTACTGAACGGCAGCTGTCAGTCCATAGCCGGCAGCTAGCAGGCGCGTTACAACAGGGTACTGTCAGTTGGTAGCTGGCAACTGGCAGGCAGCATGGCAACAGCTTAGCCACAGCTGACAACTTCAAGTACTACTAGGACACTGTATTGCGGCAGTCAGCCTCGACTGTAAACAAATTAGGAAAACAAACAAACGGACACACTTATTTCTATGTAAGAAGACAAAGCATTTCACAGAACGTAAGATTTTTTTCTCAAAGAAAACATATCTGGCAGAGAAGGTTTACCTTTTACAAGGTGACACGTGAAAAGTCCTCATTTTTTACGCTCGCAGCCAGTTGCCAAAATATAGGGTCAGGGTAATAGCAAGTATCTGTGATTGAAGTATAGGCAGGCCATATTTTTAACTGAGAGGACGGAATATATTATAAAGAAAAGAAATTAGCTTTAGAGATCATTTTAATTTTCTTAACCAAAATATCAATGCTAACAGAATTCAATTAATAATTATTTTGTAAACGAAATGATAATTAAATGAACACCCTAGCTGCAAGCAGGCGTTGATACACTTCGTTGGGGACATGTTGAAAATGTGTGCCCCGACCGGGACTCGAACCCGGGACCTCCTGCTTACATGGCAGACGCTCTATCCATCTGAGCCACCGCGGGCACAGAGGATAGCGCGTCTGCAGGGACTTATCCCTTGCACGCTCCCCGTGAGATCCACATTCCCAACATGTCCACAACACTACTTTCGTAGTGCGCCTATTAGATGTTTGCCCATCATACTCATTACTCGTGGCAGAGTAATCTACCAAGTCCCGTACGAGTTCGGGCATAGCGTGTGCGTTCGCACACAAGAAGGTCAAAGGCTGGGAACCCATATTTATTTTAACTATATATGACCATGCAGCTTTACTAGAATTGAAATGATAATTAAATGAACACCCTAGCTGCAAGCAGGCGTTGATACACTTCGTTGGGGACATGTTGAAAATGTGTGCCCCGACCGGGACTCGAACCCGGGACCTCCTGCTTACATGGCAGACGCTCTATCCATCTGAGCCACCGCGGGCACAGAGGATAGCGCGTCTGCAGGGACTTATCCCTTGCACGCTCCCCGTGAGATCCACATTCCCAACATGTCCACAACACTACTTTCGTAGTGCGCCTATTAGATGTTTGCCCATCATACTCATTACTCGTGGCAGAGTAATCTACCAAGTCCCGTACGAGTTCGGGCATAGCGTGTGCGTTCGCACACAAGAAGGTCAAAGGCTGCTTGCAGCTAGGGTGTTCATTTAATTATCATTTCAATTCTAGTAAAGCTGCATGGTCATATATAGTTAAAATAAATATGGGTTCCCAGCCTTTGACCTTCTTGTGTGCGAACGCACACGCTATGCCCGAACTCGTACGGGACTTGGTAGATTACTCTGCCACGAGTAATGAGTATGATGGGCAAACATCTAATAGGCGCACTACGAAAGTAGTGTTGTGGACATGTTGGGAATGTGGATCTCACGGGGAGCGTGCAAGGGATAAGTCCCTGCAGACGCGCTATCCTCTGTGCCCGCGGTGGCTCAGATGGATAGAGCGTCTGCCATGTAAGCAGGAGGTCCCGGGTTCGAATCCCGGTCGGGGCACACATTTTCAACATGTCCCCAACGAAGTGTATCAACGCCTGCTTGCAGCTAGGGTGTTCATTTAATTATCATTTCAATTCTAGTAAAGCTGCATGGTCATATATAGTTAAAATAAATATGGGTTCCCAGCCTTTGACCTTCTTGTGTGCGAACGCACACGCTATGCCCGAACTCGTACGGGACTTGGTAGATTACTCTGCCACGAGTAATGAGTATGATGGGCAAACATCTAATAGGCGCACTACGAAAGTAGTGTTGTGGACATGTTGGGAATGTGGATCTCACGGGGAGCGTGCAAGGGATAAGTCCCTGCAGACGCGCTATCCTCTGTGCCCGCGGTGGCTCAGATGGATAGAGCGTCTGCCATGTAAGCAGGAGGTCCCGGGTTCGAGTCCCGGTCGGGGCACACATTTTCAACATGTCCCCAACGAAGTGTATCAACGCCTGCTTGCAGCTAGGGTGTTCATTTAATTATCATTTCAATTCTAGTAAAGCTGCATGGTCATATATAGTTAAAATAAATATGGGTTCCCAGCCTTTGACCTTCTTGTGTGCGAACGCACACGCTATGCCCGAACTCGTACGGGACTTGGTAGATTACTCTGCCACGAGTAATGAGTATGATGGGCAAACATCTAATAGGCGCACTACGAAAGTAGTGTTGTGGACATGTTGGGAATGTGGATCTCACGGGGAGCGTGCAAGGGATAAGTCCCTGCAGACGCGCTATCCTCTGTGCCCGCGGTGGCTCAGATGGATAGAGCGTCTGCCATGTAAGCAGGAGGTCCCGGGTTCGAGTCCCGGTCGGGGCACACATTTTCAACATGTCCCCAACGAAGTGTATCAACGCCTGCTTGCAGCTAGGGTGTTCATTTAATTATCATTTCAATTCTAGTAAAGCTGCATGGTCATATATAGTTAAAATATTTTGTAAACGATACAAGACAGAAACAAAATTCCAACAGAGTTATAGTTCAAGTATATTCACTGAGCATCTACGAAGAAAAATGCTTTCTTCTTTACTATAGATGAACCTGTAGGAATAGTAATGGAATCGTAATGTGATGATTGAGGATGCTTCTGCTGACACAATTTTGAAAAGTTGGGTTCAGTTCTTGACAACTGGAGGCGGAAGTCTGGTTCCACATCTAGACAGCTTCGGTACTTAGTTTTGTGGGCAGCATAGATCGAGAATCCTGATTCACACAAGTATGTTGTGGCAAATGGAAGAAGTACACGTATTGCCTTTTCAACAAGGGGTTAGTAATTCTTGTTATCCAAACGGATCCAAAAGTGTGAGTAACCATCAATGTCAAAACTTGATTTCAAGGTAGGGTCTGTGGCAATTTCTATCAACAACTCATATTCATTTGATGATAGAATGTTCAGCTCTTTGGATACAGTGAATGGATTGACCACCCATTCGCATTTCTGCAGCTCCTCGCCTTCAGATGTTGGGAAATAATGCTCCAACAATGACATCAAGCTTCGGAGATATTCCAGGATTTGATGAAACAAGTTCTTCCCAAGTGCCAATGTTTTGTTTTTCAAAAATTCCTTGAGAAGAGGAAAACACTCGACCTCCCTGTCCTTGACACTCTCTGCCCAAAAATTGATTTGCCTCTTCAATGCAGAAACTTTGTCGATAGCAGTAACCTTTGTTTCACTTTGCCCTTGGACTGAAATATTGATTTCGTTCATTTTTCAGAAAATATCTGCCAAATAGGCAAGTATACACTGCCAATTTTCGTCATTAATAAGGTCTGCTAATTTGGTGTTATGCTCCGAAAGGAAAGCTAAGACTTCCAATCTTAATTCGTACAACCGAAGAGAGTGCATTCTCACGTGAGAGCCACCTGACTTCTGTGTGGAGAAGCAAGGAACGATGAAGGCTTCCCATACCTTCACATAGTATTGTGAAAAGTCTTGACTTCAACGGCTTTGATTTTATGTAGTTAATGATTTGAATTGATTCGTCTAAAAGTTTCTTGAACGAAACAGGCATTTGTTTCGTAGCTAAAGCGTATCTGTGGACAGCAGAATGACTACTGCTGCAATTGTTGGCGTATTCTTTTATTTTCGCTATTGCTCCGACTGTAGGACCCGTCATAGTTTTCGCACCATCTGTGCACACATCTATGCAATTAGACCATGAAACTTCATTAGTCCTTAAAAAATCATTCAATAGATGGAATATTTCAGCACCTGTTGTGTTGGCAGGTAGTGGTCTGCACAATAAGAGATCCTCCTCAAAACATCCAGAATATTCATAACGGACAAAAGCCAATAAAATCGCTAATCCTGCAACATCAGTGGATTAATCTATCTGCAGAGAAAATAATTTGTGTTGGATGCAAGAAACATGGGTGTCTTTCACATCATTCGACATATCAACAATGCGTCTCTTGACAGTATTGTTTGATAATGGCACCGAAGATACAATCTTTCCTGCCTTTTCGTCTAGCATGCAAGAAACAATATCATTAACACACGGCTTTATGAGATTTTCT
Source organism: Schistocerca nitens (assembly GCF_023898315.1). Taxonomy (NCBI): domain Eukaryota; kingdom Metazoa; phylum Arthropoda; class Insecta; order Orthoptera; family Acrididae; genus Schistocerca; species Schistocerca nitens. The sequence goes on along the minus strand of NC_064621.1, from coordinate 577,478,436 downwards.
GCAATGGTATGAGCTTTGCCTGTTTTTGCCACTCAATAACTAACCAATAAAAAAGCTTTCAACGAATTTTCATTAATTGTTTTTGCATGAGTTTTCATGCAATGCTAAGAAGCAGCTAATTCAGTACTATTCCTTTTGAAAAAAATCGATGTCTTTAGCCAGGAATTCCGGGTGAATACCTTCAAAATGACGGCGCAATTTAACTGGAACCATTGAACTGTTCAGAAGGACTCACGTACAAATTACGCACTGATATTCACCCTCCTTTGTCTTCATAAAGCCCATTTCTAAAGAGCTTTCGTTGTACTTACGCTTCTTGGTTATTCAACTTCCACAGGATATTGCAACCAATGGAGTACTTGCAGCGTTTCCACATAATAAATCCGCCTGTGGACCTTCTTGTGATTGTTCTTCCTTTGGTCGTCCTCCCTCCTCATTTATTTCAACTGGAAACTTCCCTTGTGAAGGCAATGGAGAAACTGCACCCTTCTTCAATGATCCTTACTTCAGCCACCGATACGTGTTAGAAATAATAAACTGGTCAAAAATCGACTTATGAAATAGGTAGTGCACTGAAAAAGCAAGTTTAACGTTTCATGATGCCTGGGGCCGCATACGTGCCAGCGAGCACTGTGATTGGTCGACAAAGTTCGCTCCGCGCATGTGTAAAAGGTTACAGACCATCTAACGCCGTGCGCCGGCGCACAAATGACTACCCGTATTGTTGCGAAACAGTCGATCAGAGAAGCCGCATTCTCCGGCACTAAACTGTGTATGCGTTCTCACTTAGGAACTGCAAAGGCTGCTTGGGAATACGTCCTGAAGTAAAAGTACTCGTTTTTCACACGAAAATAAGTTATGAAGTTGATTTTCACATTTTTATTCAATAATTTTACTCATTATTTTACTCATTATTTTACACGATTTGGTGAAAGGTGCCCGCGGACCCCCTAGAGAGAGCCGGCGAACCCCTATGGGGTCCGCGGACCACACGTTGGGAAGCCCTGGCGTAGAGGTTTGCGCATCTCCCAAGTCAACACGAGATCTGGGGTTGAATTTCTGACTTGATACGAATTTTCATTCGTCTCGTCAGTCTGCCTATATGTTTCTACGGTGTTAGAATGGTGTCTTATCAACTCAGTTTCTACGACACACCACTATTATTTCTACATGTACAAACGTAGACAAATGGTAGCGAGACCAGTAATGAGTACGTGGGCCTGGACCGCCTCACGTCGCATAACGAAGTACGCCTCGCCGCCACGCACGCCGTGTTGCTCGAGTCGGGGAGGGCCTAAACGCCTGGCGCTCGGGTTGCGCGACCCTCACAGAGAGCAGAGAAGAAGGCTGTCCAGCGGAGCGGAAGCAGCGACCGAGCGAGCAGCGGGGCCCGCCGAGCAGCGGTCCTCATTAAAGCAAACAGAGGGCGCTGCCGGAAGGACGGTCCGCTCGTGGAAAACCTGGGAAAAAAGGAACCGGTGCGGACCAGGTGGTGCCGGCCGGTGCTACACCTCACTGTGTTTGTTCTGTCACGTGGCTACGCGATTTCGCCACTAAGCGCTCTCTCTCCCGGCATAGAGGATTTTCGCGGCAAGTCTCGATTGCCTGGCGTCCGCTTCGTGAAAAAAAAAACCTTCCGCTCAGAGCGAGAGAACTTCAGATTAATAGAAGGAAAAGACACTTCGCCCTTCATATTAGAAGCAAACCAAGAAGGATTATTATTACTTCAAGCATAAACTACAAAACAGAACAAGTCAGGAAGCATGAAAGGGAACAAGTACGTAAGGGCGGCAACAGTTGAAGCGAATGATCGACTTCGGTTTATTGCGAGAATTTCAGGAAAGTGTTGCTCATCTGTATAAAGCCGACCACATATAGAACACTACCGTAACCCATTGTGAGTGCTTGAGAATCTCACCAGGATGGAGTAAAAGAGACATCGAAGCAATTCAGAGATGTGCTGCTAGCTTCCCGTGTTGTGCATATTTTACTGCTGACGGCATGCTTCGTCCCACGCTTCGGTGTGGGTTGTTGTTGTCTTCAGTCCCGAGACTGGTCTGATGCAGCTCTCCATGCTACTCTATCTCGTGCCAGATTGTTCATCTCCCAGTACTTATTGCAACCTACATCCTTCTGAATCTGCTTAGTGTATTCATCACTTGGTCTCCCTCTACGATTTTTACCCTCCACGGTGCGCTCCAGTGCTAAATTTGTGATCCCTCGATGCCTCAGAACATGTCCTACCAACCGGTCCCTTCTTCTTGTCAAGTTGTGCCACAAACTCCTCTTCTCCCCAATTCTATTCAATAACTCCTCATTAGTTATGTTATCTACCCATCTAATCTTCCGCATTCTTCTGTAGCACCACATTTACATTTCGAAAGCTTCTATTCTCTTCTTGTCCAAACTCGGCACATATTTTTCCAAGCTTGTTACCTGTGTTTTACGTTCTGTTTCATCTTCCTGTTCTGAGTCTCCTCTTGACACTCGTCTGAATCTGTTACTGAGCGGGCGCTGAAGACCTTGCCGTCGTGCGCCCATACAACCCTCTCCTCCATCCATCACACGGTAGTCCGATCATAGCGCAAGTATTACGGAGATGTTTGGTGAAGTGGGAATCCCTGAAAGGATGAACAGGTTCTTTTAGCGGAACACTACTGAGAAAATATGGAGAATCGGCATTTGAACCTGACTGCAAAATCGCGCCGCAAACGCTCATTTCGTGGAAGGACTACAACGATGGTATAACAGGAATTAGGTCTCCTACAAAGGCAGACTGACAGTCGTGGCACCGTAACTCCATCTGAGAGCTGAACAGTAAGGGAAATGGCTACTAGTGGTTCCAACAAGTCAACACTAGAAAACACTGCTCTGTATCGCAATAATTCAAGATGTAAAGTAATACCACGATACTAAAAATTTCAGGGAACACCTTATCACCGGTAAGACGGTCCTTAAGGCTTGTAAGCTCACATTTATTACAATAAATGACATATCTGAAATGTTACCACTCTAATTATTACGTCAGATATGTAATGCACGTCGTAAGTTCGTGGTATTCATGATTTCCTCTTCAAAGTAACATACCGTACTTATTATTTAGCACAAAATGACATAAAAAATTTAAGTTATACACGAGCATCTAGTTGAGGATATCTATAAATTTCAAATGACACGACAAACCGTCTCGTTCTGCATTCAAACCCAGGTCATGCAGACTAAGCAAAGATTTCGTGACTGACAGAAACTAACAGTCATTCCTGATTAGGCATACAGAAAGTGATATACCTCGATTTTAGACAGTATCAATTAGCAAATACCAACTTTAAATTACATAACGCAAACATTTTTAACGGACGCAAATTCCTACCCAGCACCTTATGTCCCTGTTAACGAACTTCCAGACATGTTAAATACTGCTTCTTGACAAGAAACTTATTTGAAATGCAGTGAGGTAAAGCATTGTGTTGGACAGGGATTCGAATCCAGAACATAATAAGATAGATACCGAAGCACAATCAACAGTGACATATCGGATTTTCTCGGTAGTAGCTAGATGTTTTAACTGAAATGACGAGACGAAAAATTTATTTTTTCCTTCGCAGGACTCCAACCCGGCACCTATCGCTGTTATATTCTAGAGAAAACGAACGTTAAATATGGGTTTGTTGCACCAGCAGCGACATGTGAGCGTGTTTGAACTAGAAATAATACGACTAAGAGGTCAGTGCTGACTAGGAATAGAGCTCCACACATATCGTTGTTGACTACACACAAAGAGACGTCAGCTACCGAATTTTTCTCCACCAGCAGCTCGGAATAACATTTTGAACTTACAGCGATCTCGCAAATAGTTGTGTGTCTCATTGGGAGTCAAAAACGTCAAATATCGTTAGTGTTGACAACGAATGAAAATACATTAAAAATGGAAATTATTGTCCACCAGCAGATAGGTGTTCTCATGCTAGAGCTTGATAATACATAATGAAATCATTAGTGCGGGGCCAGGATTCGAACCCATGAACGCGCAATATGTGTAGATGTTGAGGAATCTGCAGTTTTGAACAAACAACAAATTGTAGCCGAGCTGTGTTATCACGAAGGGATCAAATTCCGCGTTAAGGGCGGTCTAAGTTGCATTCCCAGTTCAGAACCAATTTTATCGACATACAGAAGCTCAGATAAAAGATGGAATAAGTGTCCTATGAGCCTACATAGCGTTTGTTTCGTCACTAGAATTAAATAACAAGTATAAGAAAGGTTACTGGTGAAAGAGTTTCTACATGTCGCCACTCCAGCCTTTATTGTGGCTCAACCTAACGTCTACTTGGTAGAGAAGGAATATCATTTTTAATGTGAATTTCAGACAACAATCCCATTATATCTTCTTCACTTGGTGTAGCCAGAAGAGAATGGAATCTGTCTCTCCCTATCTAAAATAATTGACCGAAGTTCGAATCGAACCCAGCCCATAGATAT